>NC_045428.1:450648819-450948819 GCF_902635505.1 Sarcophilus harrisii
GAAGATTAACTCACCCCTTCCTCTGATTGGTCACTTCATTATGGAAACTCTATCTTGAAGAGCATATCCCAGCCATTCATGGTCACTCCTTTATTCCTCTCCTGAATGCCGCAGTTACTCTCTGGACTTTCCCCCACCAATCCAAAGCAGCCTTTTCACCCTAAATGGTCACTTTATTTCTAGTCTTTTCAGTTGAATTTCACTCTGCCTCTCTGGTCCCCTCCTCTGGTTGGTCAATCCCTCTCAGAACTCCTATTAGGAGGCTGTGTCTAGGACAGTCATGTTCACTCCATTCCCATATGGCTTTTTTCCAAATTCTTCACACTTCATGCCTTGATCCCTCCCATTAGAATGTAAGCTCCTTGAGGGCAGAGATTATGTCTCTGCTTCTTTTTATATTCTCACTTCTGAATGTAGTCCTTGGACAGAGTTGGTGCCTAAGGAATTCTTGTAGACTTGATGATAAAGAGGCAAAAAAAGTTTAAGTGACTTTCCTGGTGTCACATGGCTGCTAAGTATCTGAGGCAGGATTTGAACTCAGGAAGATGAATCTTTCAAAACTATGCTCTACTCATTGTTCTACCTAACTACCTCTGTAAAATGAGGAGCCTAGACTAAATGAACTCTAAATCCTAAATTCTGCCATACTATGAGAAAACTTCTAGGTAAGTGGTTAACAGTAACATAGAGGAAATAGTTTCTCAACTAATCTTTGAAAGATTAGGTTTTTAGCTCAGAGAAATAGATTCAAGTATGTTTCAAACTTGGATATTGAGAATAAATTTCTTAAATTTCAGGACTATGTCTCATCATATATTGTTTTGTTCATATAAACAGTCACATGATAAATGTTTGCTTGGCTGGTTTGTCAAATTCAAAGTGACATGTACCCAAAATGGAACTAAGAGAGAGGATGAGGAAATCAGTGAACAATTAATCTGATTTTGATGATATTTTGAGTATACAAAATGGAATAATATGAGCTATGGTTTGAAAGGTGCCTTGCAAACATTTTGAGGAGCAGAGGTGTATAACTTGTGACCCTCAATGGTCTAGACACTGTGGTAGACACTGCAATAAAGGAAGCTTTATAGACAGGGGCTCAGTCAAACTGAGTGCAGTTAAGTCCAATCGAAATATAATTGGGAAATACATAACAAAAAAGTTAAAATTCAATAAAACATATATAATATTATGTTGTAAGACTAAGTTAATAGAAAACTTATAAGGATCTTTATGGTTTGATTAAGGTCTCCATTTCCTATTTGAGCTCAGCATCACAGGTGTGGAGGATTTGAATACCAAGAATCAGATATTTTCTGAGACACAATGAAATTGACTGAAGCCTTGGCAATAAAACCCTGTGCATTAGAAAGAATATTTCAATTGGAAAGTTAAATGAAGACTAAGGAGAAGAAAGACAGATCCTTTCTATAAATGAGCATCTTCTACTAAAATCAGAATACCGGAGCATGTCTAGTTATATATCATTTATGTATATCAGGAATCAAACTGAGAGTGACAAAAGAGATTTCTGATGATATATTATCCCATGAAGGTTAGGACCCCATACATTTTTAGATTGCTTACCAGTTTGCTTAACCAGTCTTATCATCACCTCAGAAACATTTTTCCCCTAAAAATATTTTTCTAAAGTTACTTGGTTGTTATTGTAGTAGTTGTCTTTTTTTTCTGAGGCAATAGATTAATGAAAAGAAGGTTGCATATGAATTTGGGATACCAGCTTTATCATTTCTTGCCTTGTGTTCAATAGAACAAATCATATAATGATACTAATCCTCAGTTTTCTCATCTGTAATATTCATTAGTACCTTCTTTTATCCTCACATGCTGTTGCCCTCTCAAAGAACTGTAATAGATTAGTCAAGTATGATTTCATCTTATATTAACTATGTAATAAAGGTAATAACCTTTGTTTCAATTCCTTGGTAGTTTTTTTATGCTTAGGAGACAAAAAATCCTAAACTATTTCTTTTTAATTTAAATTTTATTTTATTTTCAATTATAATTTTCTCACTCAGCAGAAATCTACCTCTTCACCCACTCACCATAATCTCCTACCCTAATTCAATTCATTCATTGAGAATGAAGGAAAACAAAGCCCTTGTTACAAACATGTATCACTGAGCAAAACAAAATTTTACATAGACCATTTCCAAAAACAAACAAACAAAAGAAACAAATATAAATGTTGTACTGTAAATCATTTATCTCTCTATCAGATGGTAAAAAGCAAATTTAATTATTAGTCCTCTGGAACTGTGAACAGTTATTACACTGATCAGAATACTGAATTCTTTTTCCACAATTTTTTTGTCATTATATAGATTGCTTTCCTCTTTTTCCATACTTTTCCTTGTATCAGTTCATAGAAGTTCACAGAATTCTCTACCATCACTTTCATCATATCTTGAAATATATTACTTCTGTTATAACATCTCACAATATAATAATATTTAATCATATTCTTTTTAGAGCACAAATTCACTTTTATTTTATTTTTAAAGCTTTTTATTTTCAAAATATATGCAGTTTTCAATAAAAAACCTTGTTTCAATTTTTTTTTCTCCTCTTCTCCTACCCCTTCCCTTAGATAGCAAGTAATCCAATAAACATATTCTTATACTAAAACTTAAGTCATTCCCCAATTAAGGGGCACTAATTGTTTGATACATCAAAAAGAATCCTTAGTTTATTTTATTTAGAACAAGTCCTGCTCTTAATCTTTCCTCTCTCTAAGTCCCCCATTTTCCTCTCCTTCTAGTTCGCTCTTTAGTGAAATATATTTCTGAGCCCAGGTTCATCTATTCTTATTGTATTCTTCACTCCTTTGATCAGTGTGATCAGAGATTAAAACTTTGCCCCCAAACCCTTCTTCTATATTTGTGCAGATGTCTATTTGTGTATGTTCAGCTGTGTTTGACTCTTTGTGACCCCATTTAGGTTGTCTTGGCAAAGATAATGGAATGGTTTGCCATTTTCTTCTCCAGTTTATTTTACAGATGAGGAAACAGAGGCAAACTGGTTTAAGTGATTTGTCTGGGATTACATAGCTAGGAAATGCTTGAGGTCAGATTTTAATTCAAAAATAGGGGTCTTCTTGATTCCAGGCTTGGTGATCTATACCTTCCTACATCTACTTATATTCTTTTGTTTATGAGATCATTTTTGCTATCCTTTCTGTTCTTTCCACCAAGAGTATTGTTCTTCCCTTCCTTCTTTTCATTCTTCTCCTAAAGTTATCAAGGCATCACCTTCATAATATCATAGGTTCTTTTCTAGAATGAAGGACAAAGGACAACAGATCTTGTCTAATCAAACTTCCTCCCCTGATGATGACTGGGCTTCAAGAGGAAAGATATCATCTTTCCAGATTAGAATATGAACAGATTATCTTTGCTTAGTTTTTTATCATTGTTTGTGTTTTTCTTTTTATATTTCAATAACTTCTCTATTTAAACTTCAAAGTTTCTACACAGCTCTTTTTCATAAGGAAAACATGGAAGTTGTTTATTTCATTAAAGATCCATTTCTTTCCCTATAGGATTATACTCATTTTTGCTGGATAATTTATTCTTGACTGTAAACTCATATCTTTTGGCATAAAAATATTATTTTCCAATCTCTCTGCATCTTTCTATTTGTGCTCACTCATTCATTTGTGATCTGCACTGTAGCTCTTTAGGGACTTAGAATGAATAAATGAAAACAATTTGTTCCAGTGACCATATAGGCAGCAAAAGTAGAAACTGTGGCGCTTGCTCAGACATCAAAGACTCCAGAATCATCCACTTCACCCTGGACTATCACCAATCATTTTGACTTTTATTTTGCCATTGGACTAGGATGACTCTGAAAGAATGAGGCTGACAACTTTGTGCAAGTCTGCCTCACCTAAATCCAATTCATGCAAAAGTCATGGCATTCCTGTGATGTCATCAATCCTCTTCAACAGGGAAAACAAAGAACAATGACAATTCTATATAATGTTAGCTATGGGTTATTGTTATGATTAGAAGGCTTAGAGGGGAAGAGAGGTGAGAAGTATATTCAGGAACAAAAGTGACGTAGAATCCAAAGTTGTCCATCAAAAATAGCAAATACTAAAATGAAACATTTTAAAAAGAAAACTACTGCGTGACTAAGATTCTAAATCTAATTTCTTTGATAACTTTAGCCTTGGATTTCATAGAAAGATGAGTCTTTTTTCCCTCTTTTATAGGAAAAAAATGAGTCAGACAGTTTGGGCACTGAGAAATATAAGTGTACAAATGAGAAAATAGACTTTACAGGGGAGGAAAAGTATGTGATGGTAAAAATAGCAGTAGATTTGGAGTTAGAAGCAGCTCTGGTACTTACTAGCTATATGATCCTGTAGCAGTCATCAATTGAAAAGCACTTATTAAGGTCCTACTACGCATCAGGCACAGGGAATACTAAGAATGGCAAAGTACACTTCCTGCTCTCAAGAAGCTCAGTCTTTTGGAAAAGATGACATAAAATGTCCTGACTGGGTTTGAGTTTTCTCAATTGTAAAAATGGATGGTTTGAATGAGGTCATTTCAAGGATTTCCCTGTTTGTAATAATATTTTTTTTTTACTTCTTTTGGGCAAACTAAGCTAAAGCAAAAATATTCCTCATCTGTGAGGTGACTGTGTCATCCTTGAAGTTTGAACATAAGTCCTATTGTGAGATTTTAATATTGCTGTTTGATTGACCAGAGGAAAGGGATGGTCACAGTAGTAACAAAGTGGTTGATACTACTTCCTTAGAGAACAATTGCACTTCCTCTTGGGGCATAAGCTACAGCAAACTTTCCACAGCTGGTCAGCATTATTTTCTTGTTGTGATGAAATTTTGGGAGCATAACTATGGCCCTCAGGTACAAGTTGAATTTGGCTCCTCTAGAGATTGGAAAAGAATTGTTTTCTCTCTACCCTTGAACTAACTATGGGCCTAAGGGACTCTGATTAGGCTTTGTGCTGAAGATTAAATGTCTGGCTTGTGCCATGGTCAGATGCCTCTGGGGAGAAATAGGGGCCAGGAAAGCATTTTGCCTAAAATACAAGTGCATCAAGGGGATGGTAACAATAATTTTAAAAGAATCATCTCTGTTACTTGAGTCTGATGGGTGTGGAACAGCTGCCTGACTTGGAACTGTAGAAATGAGAATTTGCCCAGAGTTTGGCAGTCCGGGTGTTCATCTGTAGGCTTTCTTCGCCCTCGATCCTGGGAGTTTTATAGCATAAGATGATGATCTGGGCATCAGTTCCCTTTGCTCAAACATCTGTGAGCACCAGGAAGTGGGGAGCCTGGTAGAAAATTCCTATGGAGGATCACAGGAGAATTACTTCTGCTAGGGTAACTTCTCCAAGGCTCTAGCAGGATTGAGCAAAATTAATAAGAGGATAAGAATGCGGGTGGTAGGAAGAAGAGTTTGGGTAGTAGTTGCCAAATTAGTAGCTTACATGTCAAATTCAGTATTTAAATGCAAAACCAGAGTGGAGAATCATTAAAGCTGGAGGGCTCATGTCTGTACCTAAAATCATAAAGCTTAAGATGAATTAATTCATAGTGGATTATAAAAGAGAGGTAGGGTCAAACCAAACTGACCTACTATTATCAGTGTTCTGGATAAGCAAACTTTCCAGATAATTGAATTGTATCCTTAAGTACTAAAACTTTATTTTAAGTAGTCTTGCCCTTGCCTTATTCAAGTTCCTTTTCCATAATGTAACCATTTTTTGATTCATGTACACAGGCAGTAGACAGAATGATAATTCTAGTGTTTAAGAATATAATTTCATGCAAATTAAGACAACTCTAAGATACCACTACACACCTGTCAGATTGGCTAAGATGACAGGAAAAAATAATGATGATTGTTGGAGGGGATGTGGGAAAACTGGGACATTGATTCATTGTTGGTGGAGTTGTGAACGAATCCAACCATTTTGGAGAGTAGTTTGGAACTATGCTCAAAAAGTTATCAAACTGTGCATACCCTTTGATCCAGCAGTGTTACTACTGGGATTATATCCCAAAGAGATTATAAAGAAGGGAAAGGGACCTGTATGTGCACGAATGTTTGTGGCAGCCCTTTTTGTAGTGGCTAGAAACTGGAAACTGAATGGATGCCCATCAGTTGGAGAATGGCTGAATAAATTGTGGTATATGAATATTATGGAATATTACTGTTCTGTAAGAAATGACCAACAGGATGATTTCAGAAAGGCCTGGAGAGACTTACACGAACTGATGCTAAGTGAAATGAGCAGGACCAGGAGATCATTATATACTTCAACAACAATACTAGATGATGACCAGTCCTGATGGATCAGGCCATCCTCAGCAACGAGATCAACCAAATCATTTCTAATGGAGCAGTAATGAACTGAACTAGCTATACCCAGAAAAAGAACTCTGGGAGATGACTAAAAACCATTACATTGAATTCCCAGTCCCTATATTTATGCACACCTGCATCTTTGATTTCCTTCACAAGCTAATTGTACAATAATTCAGAGTCTGATTCTTTTTGTACAGCAAAATAATGTTGTGGTCATGTATACTTATTGTGTATCTAAGTTATATTTTAATATATTTAACATCTACTGGTCAAAAAAAAAAAAAAAAGAATATAATTTCAAATTACCACCCAAGTGACCATGAACAAAGCATATAATCTCTCTCAATTTCATTTATGTAATCTATAAAATGAGGGATTTGGACTAGAAGGCCTTAGGGGTCCCTTCCAGATATAGATATATGATTCAGTTCAATGAACATTAATAAAGTCCCCACTGTGTACAAGATACTGTATGAGACAGTGAAGATATTTTTTTAAAATTTATAGTAAAGAGCAAAATGAACAGAACCAAGAGAACATTATATCAGTAATAGCAGTGTTGTTTTAAGAACAATTTTGAGTGAATAAGTCATTTTGATTAATATGAATACTAAATTAACTACAAAGGACATATGAAGTAAGACACCATCTATATCCAAAGAAAGAACTAAAAAAATAGAAGCATGTACAGAATGATATATTTTTATCTGTATCTAATAATAGCCATTTCTAGAGTGGGAAGGAAGAGGAGAAAGGGAATAAAAGAAATTCACATGGTAATTTTTTACAAATTTAAAAGGAATAGCAAGTTGTACACAACCAATCTGCAGTTTCATGTGCAACCATTTTTTATTTTACTATATTATGGAAATTCTTGTTTTATTTCATAAATTAAGAAAATAAATATTTTTAAATTAAGTAGTGCCTGCCCTCAAAAAGCTTATGCTTTATAGACAAAGAAGTTGTACACAGGTAGGTGAATATGTGTATAGACACACACAGAATGCACAACAATTTAGGGAAGAGGGATTCAGAGCACTGACAATTAGAGAGGAGTTAGAGAACCTGAGCCTGTAACAGAGCAAAGGATTCCAAAAGCTGGAAGCAAAATAGGAGAATATTCTGGGAAGGAGATAGAATGGCATATTAAGAGAATATCAAGAAGCCTAGTTTGTTTGAAATATAGAGATCTACGAAGAAGAAGAAGAATATGAAATCAGTTTGGAAAGATAAATTGGAACCAGACTGTGAAAGTTACGATGATATAACATATTATCATAGGATCAAAGATGTCATATTATCATGTGAAGTTACCCCAAAAGGCTATTGAAATAAAGATTTTTTTTCTCTTATTCCAAAATCGCTCAGGTTGGAGTGCCTTAGTGATTTAGTTTTCCCCCTCTGCTGCCACTTTTTCTTCCTCCCACTGAAAATTTATGCTATTTCCCAGACTTATAGATGCTTTTTTACAAAAAGAGGGCTCTCCATAAATGGTTTATTTCTACCTTGTTGATAAGTAATGCTTCTGTAAATGATGAACATTAAAGGGGCTCATGTTCCTTGTGAGCCAAATGAAATATGATTCTGGATAAAACGTCAGAAAGAACACATTCTTCCATATATATATATAAAATCAGATAACCCAGATGAGGGTTATCTATCTATCTATTTATATATAGTAGTATAATATATAGTACATAGAATATATATATATATTATATATATAGTATATGGTAGTATATATATACCATATATATATAGTAGTATAATATATAGTACATAGAATATATATATATATATATATATATATATTTGGTATATGGTATATAGAATCTGATCCTGTCCTGGTGAGTGTTATATAAATACAAAATCAGGAGAGAGAAGCTTATAAACTGATGTAATTACAGAACCACTGAAGAGAGGGATGAGGTAGAAGGAAATATGTAAAACAGTTCTAAGGAAATTTAGATCTTTCAGTTCAACATGGTTTAAACCATGAAGTGATGAATTGGATTGTTTGGTATCACTCCCAAAGCAACGATTAAGAGCTTGAGTCCTCTTGACTTAAAAATGTTTTAAGGGAATTGAACATTTGAAAGAGATCATTGCTTGACCAGCTCCACTATGTAAAGCTCTACATAAATATCACACTTTTCTGAAACATATTATTATTAGTAGTAGTACTCATCTCTTTTCACCTTCATCAGATTTTCAAATGCTACTGATATCAAATGAAAGTAAGTGCTCAGTAAAGAGACTGAGTAGTGGATGAGTGCATCACCATGACATATTATCTCAAAATCACCATCCATCCAATTAAATGAAATTTTGCAGGATCTAAGATTATAGATCTAGATCTGAAAGGGATTTTAGAGATCATGTAGTATAACCCCCTAATTTTTAGAAGAAGAAACTGAGACTCATTTAATGAATTTAAGAGGTTAAATGATTTGACCAAATGGCATCAATCAATCAACAAACATTCATTATGTGCCTACAGATGTATCAGGCACTGTCCTAAGTGCTGGGGTCATTCAAGTACTACATAATAGAAATTTTTTTTGGACATAAGTCTTCTGACTCCACCATTATGAGGGGTTTTCCTGTTCCCCCCTGAGTTATGAGTGTCTTCTGCACTGCACCCAAACTTTTCTTCTTCCATTATTTCTTATTATGTACATCACTTGGAGGATGCAAAGATAGACATGACACATGCTGTTCTCAAGGAGTTTATGATGGAATATAGCCATAACAGTGGAGAAATATATTTACAAAAATAAATGTGATACAAGAGCAAATGAGATAAGGACAAAGGAGTGATCCGGGCAAAGTGAAATGAGAAATTGGAGGAGGAAGAGGTTGAGAAGAGAGAAGAGAATCTGGGTCTTAAAGAAAGGGAGAGACTTCATCAGAGGGGACAGTGTATTTCCAGCTTATTTGCCTGTATTAGGCAGAGTCTGTGGTCTTCTTTTCATTTAGCCTTCAATTCCCCCGTCCCCCGTCACTGTCACTCTCTCTTATAACCTCATTCTTTCTTCCAGATACTCCCTTCCTCCTATTCCATGCTTGTCATTTCCTTGTGTCTTCCTTCTTTCTCTTATCCTTTCAGAGGGACAAGTAGGCAGGAAGTTTCAGGATTGAGCAGAGAGCAGGACTGAACAATAGATGCAGCATGATACAATGGAAAGAAGGCCATATCTAGGAGTAAGAGAGGCTGGACTCAAATATCACTCCTGAGATTTGCTAATAATTTGACTTTTGGCCAATACATAACCTCTCTGGGCCCATTTTTTTTTTTTTATTTATAGCATGAAAAGGTTAAAATACATGGTTACTGAGATCCTTTTACATTCAGATCTGTACAATCCAGTTCCTGTTTTCCTTTTTATTCATGACTCTTCTTTCACAACTTTCAAAATAATCTAGACTTCTGCTTTATTAAGCTCTGTCAGAGGCTTCAACCATTATATGCTCACAAGAGAGCATTTGTCACCTCAGAGAGGGGCTAAAACAGGACTCAGGTATGGACCCTCATTTTTCATCACTCAGAAAATTAAATCCACTAGAAATGAACCATCTATTATTTGGGGGCTGCTTTGGGACCTCTTGTGTCCTGAACTCAGCTATCATTTTGAAATTGTCCCCAGTAAATTGGAGCCCCTCCAATTATTTCCAGCGGCTCAAATTGGTGTCACTGTTAAGGATAACAACAGTGTGATTCTAGCTCTCTCTAGGGTGAGTTTCAGCTCACCCACTAAACAAAAGCCAGCAAACACTTCATTTAGGCACTAAAAAATGCACTCTAGGAAATGGAGGCAAACATTTTTTTTCCACTGACAATCCTGGGGGAATGGAACTTATAAAGACATTAGATGTCACACTTGAAGAGAGACCTATTTCCTCCAGAAGACACATGAAGTACTTTCTATTGGACTCAGGCTTCAGCCTGTGAAATTCAGCAGATGCATTGTATCCAGGGCTGTTCTCCTATACCACATCCCGACCTCATATCATGGTTGCCTTCTTTATATACTACTGCTACTGGCTGAAACCCTAGTGTCTCTAAAAGCATCAAACTCTGTCTCCTCCCCCGAGGTTCAAGCCTACTCTAGACTACTCAGTTTTCTTTCATTTCCTTTACTCCCTTCCCTAACCCATCTGTAATACTCAGCTTAATTTTAAACTGCCTTCTTGATATTGCACAACAATGCTAGCATCAGTCAAGTCAACAAGCATTTATTAAGTGCTTATTATGTGCCTGGAACTCTGCTAAGTGAGAAGTTTGCAAGGAAAGACAAAAACATGATCCCTTGATCTTTTTTTTTTTTTTTTTTTTTGTATTTGACTTTAATTTTTATTGTAGTAATTTTATTTATTTTTAATAAACATTGCTTTATGAATCATGTTGGGAGGGAAAAATTAGGGAGAGATAAAAAACAGAAAAAAGTGAAGGTAGAATGTATTGATTTACATTCAGCTACCTTAGTTCTTTTTCTGGATGCAGGTGGCATTTTTCATCCAAAGTCTACTGGGATTGCCTTGGATCACTGAACCACTGGGAAGAACCAAGCTTTTCATAATTGATCACAACACACTCTTGCTATTATTGTATGCAGTGTATTCCTGGTTCTGCTTGTTTGGCTCAGTATCAGTTCATATAAACCTTCCCAAGTCTTTCTATAATCATTTTTTAAGCAACAGTAATACTCCATTATCTTCACGTACCACAACTTATTCAGCCATTCCCCAATGGATGGACATTTACTCATTTTCTAATTCTTTGCTATCACAGAAAGAGCTGCTACAAACATTTTTGCACATGTGAGTCCTCTTTCATCCTTTGTGATTTCCTTGGGATACAGACCCAGTAATGGGCATGCACAGTTTCATAGACCTTTGGGCCTAGTTCCAGATTGCTTTGCAGAATGTTTGGACATGATCCTTTATTTCAAAAGGCCCACATTCTAATGAGGGAAACAGCATGCAAGTAACTATAAACTTAGAAGGTAGATAAATAAATATATACATATATGCATTTATATGTGCATTGTATGCATAACTATAGACAGTGTAAATCAAAGGTGATTTTAGAGATAAGGTGTGGGAGCAATTGAGCAAGACATCTTGCACAAGGTGTGATTTGGACCAAGTTTTGGAGGAGGCCAGGGAAACTAAGAGTGACACATAAAGAGGTAAGAATTCCAGGAACAGGGGCAACCAATGCAAAGCACAGGTTCAGGCTCAGGAGATGGAGTGGTATATGCAAGAAATAGCAACTAGGACAATGTAGTTGAATCATGTGTATGTGGAAGAAAACAAAATTTAAGAAGACTGGGAAGATAGGAAGGGGCTAGGTGGTAAAGGGCCTTAAATGCCAAACAGAGGATTGTATATTTGTTTTTAGAGCTACCTGAGTTTATTGAGAAAGGGAAACATGGATACTTTAGGAAACGAACTTTGGTAGCAGAGTGGAGAATGGATTGGTTTAGGGAGAAACTTGAAGCAGGAAGACCAATTAGAAGACTGTTGCAATAATCCAGATGACAGATGATGAGAACCTGTTTGGTGGCTATGTGAAAAAAGAGAAAGAAATATATGTGAAAGATGTTGTAAAGGGAGAAATGAAAGGATTTGACAATAGATTAGGCGAGTGTGTCAAGGAAGAATGAGTGTTAAAGATGGCACTACTGAGGTTGTAAGTGTAGGTCCTAGGAGCATAGTGGTATGTTTGATAGTAATAAAAAAGTTGAAAAGGAGGGACAGTTTTGGGGAAGGTAGAATGAGTTCTAATTTAGACATTCTGAGTTTAAAATGCATAAAAAACATTTTATTTAAAATGTCCAAAAGGCAATTATTGATCAGAACAAAAATTTAGGAGGAAGATTATTTGCCCAAATAACCCTAGCCCCCCATTTCTGCAATTAGCTATTCTGAAATTTTATAAATTAAAAGAGCCCTAGAGATCTTCTGGTTTTATTAGCCTATGGATTAAATTCCCTATTAAAAAATTTTGTACAAGTGTTCATCCATATTCTGTTTGAATATGGATAGAGAACTCACTCCTTCATAATTCAACCCATTCCATTTCTAAAGAGCTCTACTTATTAGAAAATAGAATAATAATCTACCCTTTGAAAGGATTTTAGAAGTTATATAATCCTTCATTTTACAGACTAAAAAACTAACAAGTTTCCTAACAGGGAAATTTAAGTGACTTGTCCAAGATTACTTAAGTAGTAAATGTCAGGATTGCTATCATTAGCATTGAAACAAATTCTTCTAGCATACAACTATTCCCTATTGGCCATAAAACATTCATTATTCAATGAACATAATTATTTGGCATCTCCTATATATAGGACACTGTGACAAGCATATGAAGACATTTTAAAAAGAGTAAAATGGCAGTATATTATTACAAACTATATTACAATCATGGAAACAATCTGATCCTGGTTAAGAACTATAGAAGTTGATCAGTGGAATAGATTAGTTACACCATATATAGTCATAAATGATCATAATAATCCAATGTTTCATAAACCCAAAGATCCAAGCTTTGGGGGCAAGAATTCACCATTTGACCAAAATTATTGGAAAAACTGGACAGCAGTTTGGCAGAAACTAGGCATAGACTAATATCTCATATGTATTACAAAATTAAGTCAAAATGGCTAAATGATTTAAACATAAAGAATGATATATGGAAATAATTGGAACATGGGCATTTTTATCTGTCAGACCTATGATTAAGAAAAGAGTTTGTGACCAAACAAGAGTTAGAGTATTTTATGGTAAATAAAATAAATAATTTTGATTACAAAAAAACTAAAAAAGTTTTTGCATGAACAAAATCAATGCAGTCAAAATTGGAAGGAAATCAGGAAATTGGGAGGGAATTTTATAGCAAGTTTCTTTGATTAAAGCTTCATTTATTGACTCTATAAGAAACTGAGCAAAAATTTTAAAAAATGAGCCATTCTCCAATTTATCAATGGTCAAAGAATATAAACAGGCAATTTTCATACAAAGAAATGAAAGCTATATATAATCATATAAAAATATCTAAATCACTATTGATTAGAGAAATGCTGAAGATATGGGAAAAGTGATACACTAATGTGCTGTTTGTGGAAGTGGGAGTTGGTCTGACTCTTCTGTAGTATATGAGGCAGAATTTGAACTAAGATCTTCCTGACTTCCAGCATGTTTAATTATCAATATCTCTCCTCTGTGGATTTCTCTCCCTCAGCTCCTCTTTTGGGCCATGATGTTCTTCAAAATTTAGCTAAAATCCATCTTCCAATGTTTCTTGTTTCTCCTTATTGTTAGTGCATCCCCTCTTCAATCACTTCCTTTATCCTATCTATAATTTCTTTGTACATTGTTGCTTGCAGGTTGCCTCTTCTCATTAGTTATTAAGCTCCTTAATGACAGAAACTCTTGTTTGCCTTCTTTGCATTGCCAGTGCTTAGCACAGTGCCTGCCACAAAGTTGGTGCTTAATTAATTATTGTTGTTGTACTCTCTTTAATAGCAATGACCTCAATTCATCCCCACCTCATCCAATGTCATTTTTATCTTAATTATCTATCAATCTTCCATAGATGGGGGGGACCAGAGAGGGGAGGCATCATTTAATGTGTAGAAGTCCTCTTTTAAGTATATAAACATTATTCTGGCTTCTTGACCACCTAGTTTTCTATTTGTAACATGCATTTCTTAATTGCTATATTTTATATTTTATTTACACATCAGTCATCATTGTTAAAATGGTGTCGCAAATTTATATGCACCATGCATTTCTAAAGGAATTTAATTGTATCCATCTATAATCTGATAATGGACAAAGTGAATTTCCTTTCCTGTTAAATATGAAGGCTTATAAAAGGCAAATAAAGCCTCTGGCCTAATTGTTTTTATTATGTGTCCAAAAGTACTAAGAAATGTCTTGGGATTAGTAGTTGACATACATAACTTGCTGGTCTTTATATGATATTTCATCTCCCAGCTCCTGTTTTTTCATGGCTTGTGTCTGAAATACCCATCTTCACCTCTGTCTCTGAGTAAAGTTTATGTCAGTACTCATAAACAGTATTTGTAAAAGAACCACGATGAAAATAATTATAGCTTATATTCCACCATAAGTTGCACAGGATGAAAAGATAAGAAAATCCCACAAGGAATTTGATTTTTAAAAACAGTCCAAATGAGATCAACATATAATATGCTATTTGGCAGATTTAATGAGAAGATAGGCATAGAAGAATGTAGTGAATATTCTTCCAGTTCTTCCAATACATCCAAAACATTCTTCCAATACATCATAATAAATGATGTATTGTCAATGTAGTCCAGGAGTAAAGAATGAGGTATTCCACAATTACCGCCAGATAGCCACTTCAGAGTTATTGGTGATAATAATAAAATAAAAGATTTTTGTTATAAAGAAAAACTTGAGATCATTTGAAATGCAGCACAATTCTCCCATTGCCATCCAGCTGACCCCCTTTCTTCTATTTATGTATTATTTTGATCTTAAGGATCTACCAGATATTTGTGCTCAGATGGACCAGTTCAATAGGCTCTCTATCCAAATATATATCCCTGGTTGGAGAATGGGTAATTTTCATTCAACATTATTTTTTCCAATGAGAACTGTTGGATTAGACTCTCTTTAGTGTTTGTAGATCTCATATAGATCTCTGTATGTAGCTAGCATACTGTTATCAGCAAACACGAGCATCTGGAGGCCATCATTATCTAAAAAGAATCCTTCCATGTAAGCTCTTTGCTGAACAATCACCATGACAGTAACAGGCAACTTTGGGTAGGATATGACTCCCTTTATAATCAGTGGATTATCAAATAAATTTATCTCAGTTATTGCTTCTATTCCTGAATCTTGTGTCATTGACTTATTACAAGAGATGATGAACTGAGCTCTAGAAGCTTGGAAATCTAAGAGTCTGAAGGAAGGGAGTATTGTATCTCAAAGAGACATAGGATATGCAAGAACAAGAGTGGGAAATGAAATATCATGCAGGTGGAATGGCAAAAAGACTATTTTGGCAGCAACAGAAAGTATTTGAAAGGAAATAATGACAAATAATGAAGCTAGCTGAGGGTCAGATGATGAAGAATTTTCAATGTTAAGAAAATGTTGTTTTGATTTTATCTCAGAGATGATAGGCAGCCACTAGTGACTTTTGAGCAGGAGGTTAGAATAATAAGATAAGATTTACTTATAGTAATTTAGCAGGAATGGAAAGGATGGATTAGATGTGGGGAAAAGTGGAACAGGAAGATCAATTAGTAAAGTGGGTGAAGTTTGGAATTTATGTAATCCCTATGTGATTGGAGAGAAAGGTACAAGTACAAAAAATTCTGTGATGATAGAATTAACAAAGCCTGGCTACTGATTATATGTCATAAACTATTTTTTAAAATCGAGAAGGAAGGTGAACAAAGTTAGATACTAAATCTTGAATCTAGGGGACTAGTATTATACTAGTGCCCTAAACTGAATAGGAAAGTTAGGAAAATGAGTAGTCCAGGGGAAAATAAAATGAATTTGTATTGAGTATATGAGTTGAGATGTGTAGAGAACTTTGTGTTGAAATTGTCTAATTGGCAGATTTGATCATGAGGAAAGAGCTCAGTTATGAAAGAAGTTATGTAGATCTGGGAGGCATTTCAAAAGAGATGATAAACAAACCACAGGAACTATTGAAATGACTGAGAGAAAAGGATCACAGGAGGTTGGGGCAGATGAGGGGGGAGGACAGGCATAACAATGCAGCAAAGGAAAAGCTTAACAGAAAGGATAAGTGAAAGTAATAATGCAGAGAAGAGAAAATATTAAAAAAGACCATGTGGTCAGCATTGTGAAGTATAGAAGAATGAAGATTGAGCAAAGGCCATTGGATTTAGCATTTAATAGGTCATGATAACCTTTAAGAAAGCAAATTCAGTTGAGTGTTGTCAGAAGCCTATGAAGAACCAAGGAATGAGTTCAGGAATGTGTAAAAACATGTTTGTCTATGTTGGCATAATGAGCACTCTGAGGAAAATTACACACATGGCTTACTTTTAAGTTTAATATACATTACTATCATTCATCTATCACTTTCTTAAGACTAACCAATCACCAAATAGAAAATTAAGCCCAATTTCCAAGAAGCAAATTCTAACAGTGAAATTTTAACAGTAGGTTTTCTCCAGACAGTTCAAGTGGGCTCTACAATACCCCTGAGTAAATGAGAAGAAATGAAACAGACATTAACTACAGAAATGCTTTTTTCCTGGGATTTGGCTATGAAAAGGAGGCGAGCTATAGTGTAAGAAAAAAGATTGAGAGAGATGTAAAGTCAACTGAAAGTTTTTAAAAGATGAGGAACACTTTGGTAAGTTTCTAGTCAACAAGGGAGAAGCCAGAAGAAAAAGAAAGATTTAATGGAAAATGTAAGAAGGAGAAAAAGGCAAAGCATAAAGCATTTATTAAATATTTCTATAGACCAAGCACTGTGCTACATGCTGGGGATATATATATATATATATATATATATATATATATATGCAAAAAAGGTCATTCTTGACTACAAGAAACTAACATTCTAAAGGGGGAAACCAGCATATAAAAGACAAGGAGCAAAATTGGGGGAAGAGGGAACATGATGTCCAATTATGGAGCATTGGAAGCATTTCTTGGGTAGGGAATGAAGCATCACCAGCCTTGACTAAGGTGGCATGATGTAGGGATAATGGTTCACAGTAAGAGGGCCTCAGATGAAGAGGGAATTTTCAGCCTGAGAAAGCAGCTAAACTGTAAGGTCTAAATTAAAAAAAAAAAAATCATAAACAGAGCCAGGAGGGGAATTAAAATGTAGCTAGCCTGGGTTCCTCTCCAAAATGGAGGTCCCAAGAGGAACTCACCAGTGGTGGAATGGGGCTGGGATGTGGAGGGGTATGTCAGATTGAAAATGCTCCAAAATTGAGGAGAATAGACAAAGAGTGTTTAAAAGATAAAATGGTAAGAATTGGTGGGCAGGAATCCCATAAAAACTATAATCAGTTAAATTTTCCTTGATGAAAAAGGCTACTATTTCATTAGAAAGTAAAGGAGGAGAGAAGGGGCAATAATGAAAAGAGTTTTGAGATCTAGAATAAAGATGGAGAGGGAAGCTGTCAAGGCAAATGACTTCTATTTTCTTAGGAAAACATGAGAAAACTTCGTCTTTTGGAATGGAGGAGGGAAAGAAACTATTAGAAGCTTATGGAGAGAAGAGGATATGTGAAACATCTTCAGGGCTTTGAGATAGACAATCAGTAAGGGGAAAGGAAAATAATTATCTATGGAACTGAGGAACCTGTTAAAAGAAGATAACAACATAAATTACTAATGTCCCAGTCACTATATTGGAGTGACTTTTTCCAACTCCATTTAACGGCACATCATTAGGCATATGGTAAGCCAGCTATTGAAAAGAATCTTTTAAAGTCTCTTCCCATCCTACCCAATAGTATTTTTTTTTTACTTCTGCAACTTTTAAGAGTTCATTAATAAAGTCTTTACAGATCTTTTCTCTCTTTCTTTTTGAATCTACTTATTATCTTTCTCCCGTATTTATCCCGTATTCATCTCAGATGCCCTTGGGACAGCTTCACATTATTGAAAATATTGCCAAACTTCACTTGAACTTTATTTTTCCTTAGTTGTCTTTCATTGTTTTATGAGGTTTTCCTGTTCATAATCTTCTACCATCTTCTGAAAGATTTGCAAAATCTTAGATCTGCCAAAAATAAATCTCTTCTTGTTCAGAAGACAAAGGGTTTGCTAGCTGAGATAATTCCTAGGTTATTTTGGCTTTCTTGCAATGGTAATTGATTTACATCAGTTAAACTTGCTGTGTTTTAGGTACAACATAAAGGTATGGCTTCAATCTACAAGAGCCACAGCCAACCACTTCATCCATAGTCATTCACACAACCTCCAAAGGGAGATATAATCAGTCTCAAACAAAAGCTTATCACTAAGCAAGCTCAAGTTAATGAAGAAAATCCCCTAATCAGCTCCCTATGTTTGCATGAAATTGTTATAATAGATATTGGTATCTTTTCTTCCATTCCTTTCTCACTAGGAGTGGGGGAACACCAGGACAAATAAGCATTTAAATAAGTGAGATTCTACTTGTTTTAAATGTGATTGATATTTTTTTTTCTTATTTTATTCTCCTAGTTTTGCACCAACTTTCATCGTTGCTCTAACAAGTTGGTATTCTGATTACACAGAAACAGCTGAGTAAGGAATGATTTTCATATTTTAATAAGTGTGTCTTTAATGTTAAAATAAAATAAATTTAATTTTCAGTGATTTTATTTGATATTCTCCATATCTAGCATCTTCCTCTTCATTTCTCATAGAAAGTACATCTAGGAATATAGGAACAAATATTCTATATTTTCTATCTGCCATTGACTTTATCTAATTCCTTCTGAAGCATCTATTTTCTAACATATATTTGCTATTTCCTATGCCCACTTTTTCAGTGAAGTCATCAAAAAATCAAATTACATGTTAATAGAATTATTAAAATTCAGGTTCTTCATAGAATCATTCTGCAACTTATACTGAGGAATAAACTACTGTTATTTTCTTTGTGATCTTTTCACATAAACTTATCATAAGCACTGAAATATCATGAACAAAATCCCCATAAAAATTTTTTTTCTTGTATTTCCACTGTTTGAGTTAACTGCATCAATGCCTTTATGTGCCACTTCTAGGAGAATCTAAAATAAATCTTCATGCTTAATTTCAACTTTCTTTTGTCTTTTGATTTAATTTAATTTATAGTAGGTACATCAAAAGTGATATGATTCCATTTGATTGGAAATAACATCTATTCCTTGGTCACTGGTCAAGGATCACACATTAAGACTATTGACACCCAAGATAATGTTTTTATGTAGACAGCCATGTCTCCTTTACCATGTATCTGCTATCATCACCTATGATCTATCCAATGAATTCTTATTGTATTCTAGGATCAAATCATTGGTCATCCTAGTGGTCGTCTATCATCTTTCTGGAATAAATATATTTATGGGCTGATTGTATATGTGTATATTGTGACTTTGACACTGGGTTTTTTTTTTTTTTTTCATTTACTTTGTTTTTCTAGAGTATATTGTTAAGCCAATTTCTTTACAGTAACTATGGATTTTATTGGTGAAAATCTGTATTGCTTTAAGAATTAAACTAAGAATTAAGATCCTCAAGTGGGATCATTTAGAAAGAGAAATATTTTCGTTTTTAGACTATGTACATAGGACATCTTCCAGACATTTATAACTACTTTGCATTTTTGTGTTTTTTTGGTTTTTTTTTAGTATACTGAATTCATTTTAATATATACATATATAACTATATGTATATATTTGCCTCCCCACTAATTCCAATCACCTAACTACCTAAAGAGGAATTTTGGATAATTTGTTCTTAGTAAAGTAATCTTTGTCAGCCATGGTAGGTGGGAAAAAATCTCATTTTGAGTTACAAAAAATGCATACAGATATCAACTTAGAGAAACAGGATAGAATATTTTAATGAACTGTTCAAAATATTTTCTTAAAGATACTCTCTTAATAGCCAACAATCTTGAATGGCTTAATCAGAAGAATATTCCAGTGTAATTACTTATATCAATGATCTACGAAATGGAATTTCAGTTCCTAGTCAAGATAATAGCATGACTCCAAGGGATTTGAGATCACCTATTTGAAGAGTGTAATGATGAGTTGCATCTCAACTCCCCTGCCTTAATCAATAGTAGAACTTCTGTCCTGAATTATTGCAATAATCACCTAGCTAGTTTCTCTTAAAGCTCCTTCTTCACCAATCCATTATCCACAAAGCAGCTGCCAAAGTGACTTTTTTATTGTAAAGGAACTTGACCATGTCAGTCCTCTTACTCAGTAAATTTTAGGATCAAATATTTTATCTTACTCAATTTTTTTAGAATTTGAATTTTTATGCAAGATTTAAAGGGATAAGAAAAGAAACTAGGCATGTAATTTTATTGATATAAGTAGTTTCCAAATAAGGATATCTTCCTGTGCAAGTATGTGCTTTCTCTGTAACTTTCAGAATTAGGGAAATTATGCCTTATAATATAAATAATTATTAATATAATTCATATGGGTCTATAAATTAGTTAAGTACACATATATACAAACATATATATGAGTGACTTTTTTAACTAATTGAAGAGGAAAATCTAAATTTTACAAACAACAGCTTCTGATAGTTGATTAATGTACCTTCTCTTTTGGAAAAGAAATTGCTACATAAGAAATTACCACAATTAAAAGTATTCACAAGGGGATTCTTCCAAACTTGCAGAGAATATTTAATCCCTATATTATATAAAGTGCTTTCAAACATAGAGAATCAGCATTCTACACCAATCTTTTTACAAATTAAATATGTCTTTATTCACACAATCTGACAAAGATAAGGTAGTAAAAGAGAACTATAAGCTAGTGGCATTAAATAAATAGTTCAAAGATCTATGATTTTATTAATATAGATACTCCTTTCTCCAGTAAAAATTGAAATTCCTCTATGACTTAGTAGTCTTAAAGAACTGCTGTGGCAGAAAATTTAGTCACTCTGTAATCAACTTGATAATGAGCTTCTCAAAATTTTACTAGAATGGTTCTCAGTCTATAAACATAGATTGTCATTCTTAGCCTACACATGAGGGAACATCCTGCGTAATAGACTGAAGCAATCAGACATACTTCTTAACCAAGTTATAAAAAATAGCAGTAAAGTCGTGGATAAATAAGTCATGAGCTAGTCTAATGGTCAAACAGTTTCAGTTCAGAGGATATGAGTTGGAGACAAAATCCTGATATGGAGTCACTCTTAGGAAAGAAAGAATTTATTTCTTTCTGTCTGCTCTCCAGTGACTATGGCTTTGAGAAAGTGGCCAGTAGCAAAATAGGATCTAATTAGGATGTGAAAAAGTAGACTAAAAGAATGCTACACATTTCACTTAGAAATAATATTCACCTGAAAAAAGTCACCTTCAGTGAATGTGACTCCTTATGTTAGAGGGAAGTGTCAGCTATGGACAAAATACCTGACATTCTAAGCACTCTGGAGAAATAAGAGGAACTTCATGAGAATTCTACAAAGGGAAAAAAATCTTTTAGTAATCAAGAGTTCCATTACTACCTTTCCATATATGTTTTCTGCACATATGCTCATTTTCTTTGTCCTTTGAGATTGCGCCTATTCTCTCCTTGAATCCTACGTGCATTTGTGGAAGAATATATCCCAGATTTTTGGGTGAGATTTTTTAGTAACTGCTGTTTCTTCTATATCATTTTACTAAAAACCTTGTTAGTTTAGTGAATAGGCCACTAGTCCTAGAGTCAGATAGGTTAAAGTTCAAACCCAGTCTCAGGTACTCATTAGCTGTGTAATCCTGACCATGTCATTTAACTTCCTTGGGCCTCAGTTTCCTTGTATGTAAAGTGGGTGTAATGATACAATCTATCTCCCAGAATTATTTTGAAAATCAAGTAAAACATGCTATGCATAAAGCACTTTGCAAACTTTAAAGCATCATATAAATTATATTATCATTCAAGTGATTTTTAGGAAGAAACATACAGGAGAAGAAGGGTGTTCAGCAACAATAATCGATCCCATAATAGATCTTATAGATTCAATGATAAACAACTACTCCAGGAAAATGAAGATGAAATATGCCATTTGCTTCCTGCTAGAGAAATGATGAACTTAAAATGCAGAGAAAGATATGCATATTTTGGTTATGGCCAATTTGGCAATTTATTTTGCTGCCTTATGAATGTCTAAGATGAGGACATTATTTATTTGTCTACTAGTGCAGTCATCATTCATTTATTTTGTTATTGTTATTCAATTGAGGGGAAGTGAGAGGTGAAGATTATAAATGCATGTAAAATAATTATTATTTTAGAAAAGGAACATGATATTATAAAGAGCAAAATATATAGGGCTATTTATAGCCAAAAAAAAACTTACCCAATCTAATCCTAGACAAGTGGACCTTTATTTCTGGTTCTTTCTTTTGTCTTCTGGTGCTTCCTGCAACATGATTGGAAACCTTGCTATGATGATCAGAGCTCTGGGGTTCTCACGAATATGAGTTGCACATTTCTAGAGGAGCAGTTCCACACATAAGTGACTTAATTCTTCTGAAGGTCCAGTTTGATGGGTAGAACAGTAAGCGGGGTGATATGGTGGCCTGGTGGGAACATAATAGGGTAAAGCATGATTAAGTGTACTGAGACAGTTAACTATTGTGGGCTCATCAGTAGTTTAAAAAGAATACAGTAATACTTGAAAATAAATTATCCAGCATGATCCTACAGAATTTATACCAGTAATGTAAGGCTAATTCATCAGTAGTAAAGTAATCAGTACAATAAATCACATCAAAAAAGAAGCCATAAAACTTCATTATTACATTAACAGATATGAAAGGGGTTTTTAATAAAATAGAACACATATTTTTGTTACAAATATAAACATTGAAAATTTCATTCTTTTTCTTCTTGATACAATAAAACGCAGTAATTTTAAAGTATGACCCACTATCATATTAATTGCAGAAACATTAGAAGATTTTCCACTGAAAACACATAAAGAGAAAGGCTAACCACTCTAACCCTTGATGTTTATCACATTTTTAGAAAAACTAAATTATTATAAATGTAGAACACCCTTGGGCTAATTTGTCCAACTCACAGCACTGCTATTTGGTTCCATCCCCAGAAGAGTGACTCTTAATACTAGTAAGTTCTGAGTGTAAAGACATGGATGGTTCTTCTCCTAAATACTAACTTATGGCCCTCTACCTGAATATTCACCCTAACAATGACCAATTTATCTAACTAGTTCTTTTTTGTCAGAGGCAATTGGGATTAAATGACTTGCCCAAGGTTATATATCCAGGAAATCTGAGGCCAGATTTGAACTCAGGTTCTCCTGACTTCAGGACTGGTGCTCTATTTACTATACCAACTACCTGCCTCTATTTAGTTAGTTCTTTAGCAAAAAACATTTATTCAAATGGCATAATACTTCTGTAATATTTTCTTCAGTTACAGAGGTACTTTCTCACAATTATGCCCAGAGTCCAAAATGGGGCAAGAATAGAAATTAAAAGTTCAGTAATAATGAAACACTCATGTGCTCAACGTACATGGCCAAGGCAATCACAAATCTGGAATCATAGGACATCCATGCTCATATTTCTTCAGAATGTTTTTATATAGCAATGAGTTGCTGTTTTTCATTTGAGATGATTCCTTGCTGGACACAGTATCTTTGCTGAATTAGTAGATGATCAGGGCTTATTTCACCCAGTGTAGTGTCTCAAATGAATGGGCTACTACAAGGTCTGTATGCCAAAGAAATCATAAAAAAGGGAAAAGGACTAATATGTGCAAAATTTTTTGTAGTGGCAAAGAACTGGAAATTCAGTGGATGTCCATCAGTTGGGGAATGGCTGAATAAGTTATGGTATGTGAAGGTACTGGAATATTATTTTTCTATAAGAAATGATGAATAGGCTGATTTCAGAAAAGCATAGAAAGATCAAATGAGCTGATGATGAGTGAACTGAGGAGAACCAAGAGAACATTGTACACAGCAACAAGATTATCTGATGATCAACTTTGATGGACTTGGTTCTTCTCAACAATGGGATGATTCAAGGCAGCCCTAAAAGACTTGAGATATAAATGACAATTACATCCAGAGAGCAAACTATGGAAACTGTGGATCAAAGCATAATATTTTTATCTTTTTGTTTATTTTTTTTCTTTGTCATGTTTATTTTTTTTCCTTTTGGTCTGATTTTTCTTGCACAATATGACAAATATGGAAATATAAAAATAATATGGAAATATGTACATATTCAACCTATATTAAATTGATTTCTGTCTTGAGAAGAGAGAAAGTAAAAGATGAAAGGAGAAAAATTTAGAACACAGTTTTAGAAAAGAATGTTGAAAACTATCTTTACATATATTTGGAAAAATAAAATGCTATTAAAGAAACTGCTATGCAAGGCCTTATGTTTGGACAACTTCATTTTCTATGGGGCAAGGCCTTATGTTTGGACAACTTCATTTTCTATGGGCAATAACTACTTTTTAAAAAAATTTTTATCTTTTGTGCCTACTCACTGGCACTTTAAGGGGTGGGAAAATATCTGTACTAGAAAATGAGGAAAGGGGAAGTATAAAGAGAAATTTAGTTCACATGAAGAGGTGTAAAAGATCTATTACAATCAAAGGAAAGAAGGGAGGAGTGATGAACATTGTCTGATGCTTGATCTCATCAGTTTTTTATTCTAAGAGGGAATATCTTAATCATTCAGTTGGGTATAGAAATTTATCTAACCCTATAAAAATGCAGAAGGAGAAAGAGGAAAAGAAAAGGGAGGAACAGGATAGAAGGGAAGGCAGAAACACTAGGGGAAAAGGTAAGAGAAGAGGGAAAGTTTGATAGAAGATAAGGTAATGGGTGGAGTGGGTTAAAAAAACTACCAAGATACTGGGGAGGGGTGATAGGAGATAAGGTAATGGGTGGGGTGGATGAAAAAAAAAAACACAAGACTGAGGACAAGATGGGAAGAAAAAACAAAAGTATATACAGGGGAGAAAATAGGATGGAGGGAAATACAGAGCTGATAGTCATAACTGAGAATGTGAATGAGATGAACTTGCCCGTAAAATAAAAGCAAAAAGAGTGGATTAAAAAACAGAATCCTACAATATGTTGTTTACCAAAGACACTTTTGACAGAAACACATACAGAGTAAAGGCAAAAGGCTGGAACAGAATTTATTATGCTTCAGCTGAAGTAAAAAAATAGCAAAGGTAGTAAGTTTGATCCCAGATAAAGCAAAAGTAAAAATAGATCTTATTAAAAGAGATAAATAAGGAAAATACATCTTGATAAAGGGTATCATAAAAAATGAAATAATAATAATAATAATAAATGTGTAACAAGAGATAAAGCAGGCAAATTTCTAAAGATTTTAAGCCAGTTACAGAAAGAAATAAACAGCAAAACTGTTCTAGTAGGAGACCTCAACTTTCCCCTCTCTGAATCAGACAAATCTCACCACAAAATGAAAAAAGAAAGAAACTAAAAAAATAGGTTCTTAGAAAACTTAGATATGATAGACTACTGGAGAAAATTGAATAGGGACAAAAAAGAAATACACCTTTCTCTTGGCAGTACATGGCACCTTCACAAAAATCAACCATGCATTATAGCATAATACCGCACAATCAAATGCAGAAAGGCAGAAAAAATAAATACTTCCTTTTCAGGCCACAATGCAATAAAAATTACATTCAATAAAGGGCCAGGGAAAGAGTGACTAAAAACCAACTGAAAATTAAATAATCCAATTATAAAGAATGATTGGTTCAAACAACAAATCACATAAACAATCCATAATTTCATTCAAGAGTATGATAATAATCAGACAACATACCAAAACCTATGGGATGCAGCCAAAGCAGTTCTTAGGGGAAATTTTGTATTTATAAATAGCTACATGAATAAAATAAAGAGGAAATCAATTAATTGGGTATGCAACTAAAAAAACTAGAAAAAGAACAAATTAAAAACTCCCAATTAAATAACAAATTAGAAATTCTGAAACTCAAAGAAGATAATAAAATAGAAACTAAGAAAACTATTGAACTAATAAATAAAACTAAGAGTTAATTTTATGAAAAAATCAACAAAATAGATAAAACTTTGGTAAGTGGAATCAGAAAAAAGAAAAAGCAAATCACTAGCATCAAAAATAAAAAGGATAAACTTACCACCAATGAAAAAGAAATTAAAGAAATAATTAGGAGCTATTTGCCCAGCTGTATGGCAGCAAGTTTGACAATTTAAATGAAATGGATGAATATTTACAAAAAGTTAAATTGCTTAGGTTGACAGAAGAGGAAATAAATTACTCAAATAGTCCCACTTTAGGAAAAAAAAAAACGAACAAGTCATTAATGAAATCCTTAAGAAAGAAAAATCTATAGGGCCAGAGGGATTCACAAGTGAATTCCACTGAACATTTAAAGAACAATTAATTTCAATACTATGTAAACTATTTGGAAAAAATAGGTAAAGAAAGAATATGCCCAAATTACTTTTACAACACAAATGTGGTAATGATGCCTGAACTAGGAAGAGTCAAAACAGAGAAAGAAAATTACAGACCAATCTTCCTAATGAATATTGTTATAAAAATTTTAAATAAAATATTAGCAAAGAGATTATATCAATTTATGAGCAAGATAATGTACCATGACCAAGTGGTATTTATACCAGGAATTCAGAATTGGTTCAATATCAGGAAAACTATTATCATTATCCACCATATTAATAACAAATCTAACAGAGACCATATGATAATCTCAATAGATGCAGAAAAAAGCTTTTGACAAAATACAGCACCCATTCCTATTAAAAACATCAGCATAGGGATAAAGGAAGCTTTCCTTAAAATAATAAGCAGCATCTATCTAAAACCAACAGCAAGCATTATTTATAATGGAAAGAAACTGGATGCATTTCCCGTAAGATGAGGAGTGAAACAAGAATACCTGGCATCACCACTATTTTTCTACATTTACTAGAAATACTGGCTTTAGCTATAAGAAAAAAAGAAATTAAAGTTATTAGAACAGGCAACGAAGAAATAAAACTATCATGTCTTGATATACTTAGAGAATCCTAAAAAAAATCTTACAAAAACCTGTCGTAAACAATTCACAGCTTTAGCAAAGTTGAAAGATATAAAACAAACTCACACAAATCATCAGCATTTCTGTGTATTACTGACAAAGCCCATTAGCAAGAGATAGAAAAAGAAATTCCATTTAAAAACATTGTAGACAAAATAAAATAATTGGGGATCTACCTGCTAAGACAAACCCCAAAACTATATGAACACAGTTATAAAACATTTCTTATACAAATAAAGTCAGACCTAAACAACTGGAAAAATATTAATTCTTTGTGGCTAGGCCAAACTAATATAATAAAATGGCAATTCTGCCTCAATTCATCTACTTGTTCAGTGCCATACCAATCAAACTGCCAAAACATTATTTTATAGAACTAGAAAAAATAATAACAAAATTAATTTGGAAGAACAAAAGATCAAGAATATCAGAAGAATTAACGAAAAAACAAAGGATAGTGGTTTAGCAGTATCAAACCTAAAACTATATTATAAAATAGCCATCATCAAAACCATCTGGCACTGACTAAAAAATAGAGTGATGGATAAATGGAATAAATTACATACACATGACACAATATCAAGGCCTGTGACAATCTAGTATTTGATAAACTCCCAAAATCCAGTATCTGGAATAAGAACTCTGCATTTACTTGCTGGGAAAACTGAAAAATAATATGTCAGAAACACAGCATAGGCCTACATCTCACACTCCATACCACAATAAGGTAAACATGGATATGATTTGGACATAAAGGATGATACCATAAACAAGTTAGGAGAACAAGGAATAATTTACCTGTCAGATCTTTGGAGGAGGGAGGAATTTATGATTAAAGAAGAAGAGAACATTATAAAAGGCAAAATGGACAACTTTGATTATATTAAGTTAAAAAAAACTTTGCACAAACAAATCCAATAGAAACAAGATTAAAAGGGAAGTACAAAGCTTGGAAAAAATCTTTACAGTCAGTATTTCTGATAAAGGTCTCATTTCTAAAATATATAAAGAACTGTGTCAAATTTATAAAAATGCAAATCATTCCCCAATTGATAAATGGTCAAAGGATATGAACAATTTTCAGATGATGAAATGAAAGCCATCTATAGTCATATGAAAAAATACTCTAAATCACTGTTGATTAGAGAAATGCAAATTAAAACAATTCTGAAGTACCACCTCATACCTCTCAGATTGGCTAAGATGGAGGAAAAGATAATGATAAATGTCGGAGGGGATGTGGGAAAACTGGGACACTAATGGATTGTTGGTGGAGTTGTGAAATGGTCTAACCATTCTGGAGATGAATCTAAAACTATTCCCAAAGGGCTCTAAACTGTGCATACCCTTTGATCCATCAGTATCATTATTGGGTCTATCGCCCAAGGAAATTATAAAGGAGGAAAAAGGATCCACATGTGCTAAAATGTTTGTAGCAGCCCTTTTTGTGGTAGCAAAGAACTAGAAAATGTGTAGGTACCTATCAAGTGGTTGGAATGGATGAATAAGCTGTGGTAAATGAAAGTGATGGAATGTTATTGTTCCATAAAAAAATGATGAACAAGTTGATTTTAGAAAGGCCTGGAAAGATTTATATAACTTGATGCTGAGTGAAACAAGCAGAACCAGAAATACATTGTATATAATAACAGCAAGAATTTTCAAAAATCAACTAAGAAAGATTTGTTCTTCTGAGTGGTTCAGTGATTCAAAGCAATCCCAATAGACTTTGGACAGAAAATGCCATCTGCGTCCAGAAAAAGAACTAAGGATACTGAATATAAAACAACACATATTATGTTCACTTCTTTTTTCTGTATTTTATCTCTCTCATGGTTTTTCTCTTTTTCTCTGATCTCTCAGCATGATTCATAAAGCAATGTGTGTTAAAATAAATGATTAAAAAGGAAAAACGAATCATTACTATATTCAAGTTTGGGGAAAATGAATGGTAGCATAGTAAAAAAAAAAAAAAAAACTGTTCAAATATGTCATACCTCAACATACAACAATGAATTCGTACTGGACAAATGCATTAAAAACCACAAAAATAGATAAAAATAATTGGCAAAATAATTATATATTTATTTCAATTTTTGGAAACAGGAGAATTATTTATGCAACAAAATGAATTGTTAAATACAAATTAGATGGATTATGTAAAAATAAAGTGTTTATACAATTAAAAGTAGTATTTCTAAAGTAAAATTAAATGAAACAATTAGAAAAATTGATTTAAAAATATACCTTAAAGAAATTTCACATTTAGAATCTTCAAGGGACTGGCAGTCATCTTAAAGACACACAAACCTACATACAGTGTTTGAAAGCATTTTGCAAACTTTCAATCAAATAAATCAGAGCTTCATGCCTTCCCAGTGAATGCTCTGCTACCATTACACCCTACCTTATGCATTTTGCAGTGACTTAGAAATATTTGACATTTTCTCTGGTGACAGATATTTGAAATGAGTCTCTAGCATGGATTCAAGCTTATGAAAAGTGCCAAGCCAAAATGGTTTGACTTTTTTTTGTTTATTTTCAGAGTCTATAATTACCAGGCTGTCTATTCTGGAAAGGCCCAGGTGTCTCAGGGAAATTCCTCATCTCCCTCTTTGCCAGTGAATTAATGTACTGTACTCAACAAACATCTTGGGTGCCTGCTATCTGCCAGGCACTGTGCTAAGTGTTGTGATAAGGAGAGGGGATGGCTAGGGTAAGAAGTAAAAAGTCAAAAGTCATAATCTCTGTCCTTAAGGAGCTTATACATTAATAAGATAGACAAGATATTACCATGTGGGCATGTGTTATATGAAACTGCAAGCATTAAAACTCCAGTTTTTCCTGAAGAAAATGTTTATAATTAAAAGAAATAATACCTGTATCACCTTGCAGAGGTAGTATGAGAATCAGACTAGAAAATGTTTATGTATGTTATTCTATAATATGTAATTATTCTAAATATCTTTGCAATTCTGTTATTATGCCTGTATCTCTCTTTTTCTCTCTGTTTCTCTGTCTCTTTCTCAGTACTTTAAAGTTCACAAAATCTAGTCACATAAAATGTTTTCATTTGAGACTCACTATCATGGAGGACATAGTGTCATTATCCCTATTTGGCACCTAAAGCAAGTGGAGCTGAGTGGGCCTGAATAAGTAACTTGATCAAGGTTACAATCTGATTATTACGAAGCTAGGGCTCAATTCCAGTCCTCTCTTTCTAAGTCCATTGTTGAATATCTTGCCTCCTTCCACAAAGTGCTAGAGGAGTTTAGAAGAGGTAGAGATCACTCTAATAGAGCGAGAGTAGAGGGAATAGTAGATAGTAGTAGTAGATAGTACTTTTTTGTACTATTGTACAAATTGTACAAGATTGTAGAGGGATAGGAGATATTAGTAGTAGACAGTAGAGGGAATCAGTGGAGGCTTTATGGAGAAAGTCCTGCTGGAGGTGATCTTTGAGGATGGGTGACATTTCAATAACTGGAATTTCAGCAGGTAGGGATAGAGGTCAGAGTGTATCAATTATAGTGAAAAACCATCATCAAAGGCACAAAGGCTTTTTGCAGTACAGTTTGTTGACCTTGTTCAATTGTATTTAACTCTTTGTTGACCCCATTTGGGGGTTTCTTGGCAGAGATATGGAGTGACTTGCCATTTCCTTCTCCAGCTCATTTTACAGATGAGGAAACTGAGGCAAACAGGGTGAAGTGACTTGCCAGGATCACACAGCTAGTATCTGAAACCAGATTAGAATTTAGGAAAATGAGACTTCCTGACTCAATGCCAGGTAGTCTATCCACCACAACACCTAGTTGTGCCTAGTTTAAATATTACAATTCTATTGGATTCTACTCTTTGGATGCATCTGAAACAGATTTTTTTCCAGGGTCAGGGAGTGTTGATTTGCTAAGATAACAGAATTCCCATAGATAAAGATGGATTGATCTTGGATGGATACTTGTCAAAATAGTTCCTCAGGAAAGTTAGATATACTAAACATGATTGAGGACTGTTCTGTTTCCTGTCCCTGAAAACAATATTTGTCAATGGCATGTCAATTAACTTCTCTACAAATCAGTTCACCATCTCTGATTTGTCAAACCTGATTTGTCATCCCTTCCCTCTATTAGATGTAAGTTCCTGAAAGGCAGGAACTTGTCATTTTTGTAGTTGTGTCTTCAGTGCTTAGTATCATATTTGACACATTATGAGTGCTTAATCATTTTCCCATATTTATTTTTAAATACATCCAAAAAACTCCTACGCAACTTCTTTTCCCCAACTATCCCTACAAACCACAGTACTCTGTCAGGGTTATAATCTAATAGTAATTCAGCAGACTTTCTACTAGCATCCTGGCATATGTGTACCTCAGTGATGTACCCTGCAGCTAGAAGACTTGTAAATACCCATAGCTAATGGCTTATTAAGCTTTCATGCAATTAAGCCAGACAAATGTTTCTCCCCTCCCCCAACTATGTTTTGACAATTATCTCAGACATAAAAAAGCTCACACCACCACAAAGATAGACAGCATTAAGGGAAACAATGAAAGAAATAGTAAGAAACCCATCCAGTAAAGCTGACTTAAGACCAGCAAAAAAATAGAGGTTTGAAATTTATGGGCAAAATGCCACCAGTTTACAGAGGATTATAACTTGGATAATTCCTATAAATTTAGGAGTGAAATGGATGTTTTCCCACCAGTTTGCTTTTCACTGAGACTTTTGCTAAGGACAATGAGGACTAGTCCTCTAAAAAGTGTTTTAAGAGTGTGATTCTTCCTCTTCTACCTCCATTTCTTCTTTCTTTTCAAAAAAAAACTAAACAAACAGCAACAACCCCACATTTATCAGTCTTCTCTGTCTGTGTATTGCCATGTTAAGGACCTAATAGAGCACCTTCAGTGATAGGTCAGGAGAGACCTAAACGCCACCTGGCCATGTACAATTGGAAACTTGAATAGTTGAACTTCTTTTAAAGAAAGCTAGGAAGAGGGAGAGAGGCTTTCTCCTGGCAGCTGAAAGCCCCCTGCAGTATATTGAATGGCCTCTCATAAATATCCCTGGCTTTTTACCTGGCACGCTGGTTGAACCTTATTAACCTGAAATATTTTCTGGGCTAGTGACACCAGAGCCGCTAATAACGTTTTAGTCGTCTGCCTTGGTGCTTTAATGTATCTTAAGCATTTTTGGCACAACTGCCTCCTGAAGAGGTTTTTAACAACATTTTTTACTAGCCTAAGCTGTCTCAAATGGCAAGGAACACTTGTTGCTGGGAATAATGTTTTCCATGGTAAAATCCCTGCATCATTGTGACATGTTTAACATTTAAAAATTGTTCTCTGTGTGGCTTGTTTTTAAAAGAAATGGTAGCATAAATCCATGGCAGGAGGGCAACGAAAAGTGGACTTCCATCCCCACCTTCAGTAAATGGTGTGAGTTATTCCGTGGGAAGTATCCAATGACATTGCAGTCCGGGGTGCTGGGAAGGAGCGTTATTTTTTTTAACTTGCTTTAATTGCTTTTTTGCTGGGGCTGGGGATATTTATGGGTTAGGAGATTGCCAAGTTATTTATTAGATGAAGTATCTGGGGATAGACTAATATAAATCACTTAGGCTGGTATTGAATATACCAGACACTCAGTAATTTAAAAAGCTTTAATAAAAATGCTAAAATATGAGACTTGTCTTTGGCTGTAATGAGACTCAGTTATCATGTTTTTATCAGCGATTTTCAGACATGAACTTCCCCCCCCCCCTTTCCTCACCTTAAGTAAATGTGAGCCTCATCTTCTTTCTAAAGACAATGGGATTGCTGCAGTTGACATGGAAGTTCTACATGTGTATGGAAACTGAGAGACTCTTTTGCAACCATGAAGCTTTGGGCTTAAGGGCTGCTATCTTTGAACATAGAAAATGGATACTTTTCCTCCATAGCACAGGTCTAGTCTTTGGAAATATTGGGGAAGAAGTGAATGCTTAGCATACATAAGGTGATATCCAGATATATAGTAGGGTTGGTTTAATCTGCAAAGAAGATGCCATCATTGAGGATTGTTGTATAGATAATTTTAGTATGGTATAGACTTGTGCCGGGGCCAAAAACAAATGACATCATCTAAGATCTCAAATATGTTTATGTATTTATTTTTTATGAAATGATAATATAGTTTCTATAAAATTTCTCTCCTTCTAGGCAAGGTATAATTTAAAAACAAGGAGATAATTAGAACCATTGAACTATTTGAGCTACTCTCAAAAAATTTCTTACTATTGCATAGCCTGCCTATCAGTTGGTGTATCAATTTTGATGAAGCACTTCCTTTTCTGTTAAAATATGTATTTTTTTGGTTTTTGTTTGTTATTTGTCCTCCATTTTTAGAGGATCAATGACATCACAATATATATGTGTATGTGTATCCACATATATATGTATGTATATATATAGTATTATATATATTAAGTGTGTTATAGGAAATGTTTTATGGGTAAGGAAAAAAAGAGAAATTCATGGAAATGAAAATTATATGTGTGCATGATGATAGTGATAGTGGTTTTGAGTCATTTAGTTGTACCCAACTCTCATGATTCCGTGCACCAAAGCATTCCAGGTCTTTCTATCCTTTACTGTCTCCCAAAATCTGTTTAAATTCATGTTCATTGCTTCCATGACACTATCTATCCCTCTTATTCTCTGCCATTCCCTTTTTCTTTTGAATTCAGTCTTTCCCATCATAATGGTCTTTTCCAATAAGTCCTGTCTTCTCATTATGTGGCCAGAATATATGTGTATGTGTGCAGTTTGGTGGGTTCAGGATTTTTTAAATTATCAGATGAAAAGACTATAAAAATTTTAATGATCTTACCCTTAACCTTCAAGGTTATTATGAGGGATGCATGACAGAGCTTTTTTTCTCAGTCCAATTTTGTCACTTTTATTAATGATATAGATGAAAGCACAAATAGCATTCTTATCAAGTCTATGAATGACAAATCTAGGAAGAATAATTAATGGACTTAATAATAATTACTTATATATTAAATTTTTTATACTATTCATTTGATTTTTGCAACAGTCTTATGTAGTAAACATTATTATTTTACTCATTCTATATATGAGGAAACTAAGGCCCATAAAAATTAACTTGCTTAAGATCACAGTTATTAAATGTCTAAGTTTTGAATTCAGAAGATGCTGACAACATTCAACAATCTATTTCTTGTGTCTATGTCTGACTAAGATAGACATTCTTAACTTGGGTACTGTTAACTTTAAAAAAAACCCCACAAAATTGGTAACTATATTTTAAGATAGCTAATTTCCTTTGTAATTGTCATATTTTATTTTATAAGAATTTAAAAGCATTATTTTGAGAAGGGCCCCACTAACTTCACCAGACTACCAAATAGAGGGTCACAACACACACACACACACACACATACACAAAGCTAAGATTGTCTGCTCTAAAAATATAATTATTTTTTAAATTAAAGGAAAAAAAACAGGCCGGATACTAGGGCCAATTCTATTAAAATGAAAGTTAATAGGGATAAATGTGATAGTCCACATTTAGGTTAACAAATTTAGAACAGGGGATGCTTGGTTAAAAAACAAGTTCACAATCTAATGAATCCTTGAAAAACTTAAAGCGAGGTTATTGAAGGCTTTAAATGTCAAAGAGAAGATTTTGTATTTCATTATTTTTTATTTATTTGTTTTGTTTGATTTTGGAATGACACCAGGGAAATTGCTTTGGCATCTTTGTGAAGAATGTATTAGAAGGAGAAAGATGAGCCAGGGAGACCAATAAGTAAGCCACTTCAATAGACCACATCAAAGTTACTAAGAGTAATAGCCAACTAAATGGAGAGAGGTTACAAATGAAAGACATTTTGTAGAGGTAGACAAGTGATTAAATGTGGGGTAAGAGAGAATAAGGAGTTCAGATGACTGGGAAAAACTATTAAATGGAATGATCATTAATTGGGAAAGGGCTGAACAAATTTTGGAATATGAATGTATTGGGCTGAAAGAATTGAACACAAGAAATTTAAGAAGGTCTCTATAAACTGAGATAGAACAAAATAAGCAGAATCAAGAATTTAGCTCAGTAAAATGATTAATCTTTGCTCCAGAGAACTAATGGTGAAATATCCACTTTCCTTCCTTAATGACATAGATGAAAGCATAAATATCATTCTTATCAAGTCTATGAATGATAAATCTAGGAAGAACAGCTAATGAGCTTAATAATAATTACTTATATATTTAAAATTTTATGTAGACAAATTAAGTATTTTGTGTATAAAATGAGCCATATACAGTGAGACAAGGTTAATGTTTTGCTCAACTGTATGTATTTCTTACAATGAAGAAAAGGTTTTGTATTTTGGAGGTGAGATGGGGGTAGAGGAAATTCTGATGGAAAATTAAAGCAATGTAATTTTTAAAATAAAAATATATTAAAGAGAACCATAAGGTTCAAAGGCAAATGGTAGGAAAAAAATCTTCATTTAAGATCCTATGTGTCATGGAAAAAACAAAAAAGAGGCATAACATAATCTTTATCTATACTATTATCAGAGCACAGTCAGTCTCTTGAATTCTGCAAATTACAAATGGAAAATATGTGACAAAATCTATAAATAATTTTAGGGAGAGATCCTGTGGAGACAATCATTAGACACTGCAAGAACAAGGCTCAAGTGGTTTGTGATGTCACCCAGTCCATGGCATGTATTTATAGCTCCATAATTCATAATCATTTGTTCTCTCTCCTTATCATCCTTCTCATCAAAAATACAATACAGAAGAGAAAAGCAATCATAAATATAGGAGGATGTAATCTGCCCCAACATAGTTTAAGGCAGAGTTTTTGCTAGAAACTGTGAGATCTGTAGTTCCAAAGAGTCCATATGAGATATGAATGTCTTGCCTAAGATCATTAAAAATGTGATTTCCATATGGTTTTGTTTTGCATTGATTGTGTGACTGGGTTCCTCCTCAATAGCCTTTTGTCAATAACCTTCAGTTTGAGAGGTTATGATTTCTAGAAAATCTCTACTGTAATTTTAAAAATTATAATGAAACAACAGTCTTCAGTCAGCTATACCTCATACAAAATATTCTATCAACCCACTTAGTTTTGTTCTACTCTACTACTCTTCTACATCTAGAATATATTCCTTCTAGTCACTGCTTGCATGATGCCCATTTTCTCACAGCATATCTTGAATGCCATGTTTCCAAGAGAGAGTGATTTAATCTTAAAATTATTTTCTCACTTTGTACACATTTTTTGTATTTATTTGCTTGGATACATGTTGCATTTTGCTTATCCCCACCCCAGTAGAATGTAAGTTCCTATAAAGTAAAAGGTGTTATAGGTTTGCTGTTGTTATGGCTATTGTTGGTTGTGTTATATTGTTCGTGCTCAGTCAGCAAAATGCTTGAATCTAGTATTTTAAAAATGTTTGCTGAATTGAAACAAAGTTAGTGAATATCCACGCTGCATTCATTTTCCTTCTTTTTTTCTGTTTTGTAGGGTAGACATATTCCTCTCCTCTGACTCCTATGACTAAGAGCCATATAATATATTTGTTAACATCTCTACTACCTATGTGCTGAGAGCTAAAAGTAGTTCAAGGAAGGTCCCATTGCTAAAAAATTAAAAAAAAAAATAACAACAACCAAAAAAAAAAAAAAAAAACCCTTCTCTTCTTCCTAGTAGAGATCAGATTGATGATGAAATGACACATAGACTAGTTAAGCTTTTTTGATGGAAATCCTGTTCTAGAAAACATGTGGAACAAGAAAATCTACCTGCAAAGATAGGTTCTCCTATGCCTGGAATTCTCTGCCCCCATATGTCTGCATCTTATTTTCCCTGGTTTCCTTTAAGATGAAATTAATATCCTACCTTTTGCAGAAAGCCTTTCCCACCCCAGCTGTCAATTCTAAGACTACCTTCAACCTACTCTTAGATACATAGATACATAGATATCTATGTGAGTATATGTACTTTATATATTATTTCTTTCATTAGAATGGAAATTTCCTGAGCGAGACTACTTTTCCTATCTTCATCTCCTAAATATTTAATGATCATATCTGGCATTTTATAAACTCTTTCATTCCTTTTCAGACTTCTCATGTCTCCTCCCATGCACACACTCTCTCAGCTAAGACTTTATATTTTACACAAAAATATTGAGGACATTTTTGGTGAACTTTTTCTTCTCTATTCGTCCTCATCTCCTATAACTCAGGTACTCTTCTCCTTTACCTCCATCTCATATGATGAAGTGAGGCTAATTCCTGTATTCACGTGATTCCATTATGTCCCATATTCTCTAATAAGTGCCCTCTCTCTTATCCCCTTTCATTTACTTATTTTTAATATCCCCTTTCTACAATCTCATTTCCTATTACCTATAAATGTGCCCATGTATTGCCTGTCCTAAAAATAAATAACCCACATTTATCCCTCCAATATTCCCTTTTATCCTATAGCTTTTCTTCCCTTTGTAGATAAACTGCCCCAAAAGATTATCTATATAGATGTCTCCACTTTCCTTTCCCTCTCTTCTTATCCACTTATAATCTATCCTTCAACCTTCCCACTCTAGTTGAATCTGTTCTTTCCAAAGTTAGTGATAATTTTTTAACTGCTAAGCCAATTGACCTTTTGCCAAGGCTCATTTTCTTTGAACCCTCTGTAGCTTTTTACATCAATCACTCTCTCCACCTTGATACTCTTCTCTAGGATTTTTTGGATACCACTATCTCTTGCCCTCCTCCTATTTGACCACTGCTTTTCTATCTTCTTTGCTGGAACCTTCTCCATATCATGCCTTCTAGACATAGGTGTCTTTCAGGGTTTTCCCTAAATCTTTCTCCCTCTATACAATTTCACTTCAGCTTCCATAAATTTAATTATCATTTTTGATAATTCTCAACCTTTCCTTAGCTTTCCTGCCCAATCCCTCTCCTGATCCCCAGTCTCACATCTCTAAGAACCTTTCAGGCATCTCAAACTGGATGTGCAGGAAACATTTTAAATAATTCACAACATAACTCATTATTTCCCCCCCTAAACCTTCTTTCCCTCTTACCTTCCTGATTACTGTGGAGAGCAACACCATCCTCATAGTTGTTCAGGTTCAGAACTTAGGAATCATCTTAGATTCCTACCCTCACCCCATATATCCAAACTGTTACTGGGCACTCTTGCTTTGCAACAGCACTCAAACATACTCCCTCTGACACTGCCACCCATTCAGTACCTCATCATCTCATGGCTTGGTTATTACAATAACCTGTGTTCTGCCTGCCTCAATTATCCAGTTATTTTAATTCATTCTCCATTTAACTGCTAATGTGCTTTTCTTAAAACACGGGTTTATTCATGTCACCTTCTTACTTAATAAACTAGTAGTTTCCTATTGTCTCCTGAAAACAAAACAAAATAAAAGCATCACTCTGGCATGCAAAGCCTTTTGGAAACTAACCCTCCTCCTACCTTTCCAGTCCTCTTATACTTTATTCCCCAAAATATATTCCTCTGCAGGGACACTGACTTTTTAGTTATTATATGAACAAAATACTCCATCTCTCAGCTTTCAACATTCACCATGGCTGGCTGCCATACCTGAAAAGTTCTTCTTTCTCCACTTTGACCAATGACCTCTCTGGCTTCCTTTAATTCCTTGCTAAAATCTCACCTTTTAAGTAAAACCTTTTCCCAAAACCATATCAGTATCTTTCTTCTGTTAATTATTTCCTGTTTATAAAACTTGTTTTGTATATATTTGTTTGCATATTGTCTTCCCCATTAGACTGTAAGTTTTTGAGGGCAGCAACTGTCTTTTACCTCCTTTTGTGTCTCCAGCACTTAGTATAGTGCTTAGAATGAGTGTTTAATACATGTTTATTAATCGATTGTGGGCTGCTTGACTAAAGAGATGATCTCTAAGCTCTCTTCTGGATTGAAATCCTATGCTCCTTAAGGGTCCTCTATTGACCTAGTTGTATTACTCTAATCACCCAACTGGCTATAATTTGGGATATAAAGGAGAAAGAAAGATTCTTTAAGATATAGAAATATCTGCTTTAGCAGAGAGAAGGTTTTCCAAGTGCATCTTAAAAGGTACTATGAAGTTGCTGTTTTAAAGACATCCAGGAATGAACATTAGTCAGTTCTTTAGTAAATAAACAAATAGGAAGACTCGGTGCTATTCAGTGCTATTGAAAAAGAATCTTATTCTTTGTTCCTTCTCCACATTTAACTAAAATATCTCTCTGCTTGAAAATTCTGGCCAAGTTCTATTGTAGATATAATCCCAAATATGATTGATTTATAAATCAGATCAATTTTATTTATTCACTTGCTAATGTAGGTTCTCCTTAGAGAGCTCAAATGTTTAACTTGTTACTTATGATTCCTTCATGAAAAGAGCCACATCTAAATTCTCCACAGTGTAAAACTTCAGACAGCACTGTGATTTTAAGAAAGCATCTGTTGGGTGAGAATGATCATCCCCAATATTTCTTTCTCACCACAGATTCACAGCACTGTTTGGAAGCTCCTGTAGACTTGCCTTTTTGGTAGTATGGAATAAATCAAGGGAATTCCAAACTCAAGGGCCCTCTTCACCTGTCACCATTTTTTCCTGCTCTTGCATCTGGACATCTGATATAAGGAAAAAAAAAAAAAGAAAAGAAAACAGCTCTCAGCATTATTGAATTTAACATGATTGGTCAATGAACTCTCTGAGTTTGAAAATATTTTGCCTGAGACTGAAGTTCAAGAGAAAAAAAAAACATGGTTTGCAATAGGATAGAAATAGATACAAAATGTTTTAATCATGGAATTATAATTTAATTTATTTTAAATCATAAATATTTATTAAATACCTATTATATTCCAGATACCTTACAAAATTCTGGGGAAGAGAGAAACAGAACATATAGTAATCCCTGCCCTCAAGGAGCTTATACTTTTGTTAAAAAAATTTGCTTTATGATGAATAAAATACATTTTTCTCCCTTCATCTACTCCTCCCCATTATTGAAAAGGGAGGAAGAAAGGAAAAAAAGAAAAAAAATCCTTGTAAAAATTTGTACAGTAAATTTATTATTCCGATTTTGGCCTTATCCAGAGATTATACAATTTATTTTGTCCCTTTAGTCCATTCCCTTTCAGTCAAAAAGTGTGTTTCATAAACATAGAATTTTAAGAAATGGAAGGAAATTTGTGACAATCTCCTATGTTCATGACCATAAGAACAACTGATGAAAATGGAATGCTTTCCCAAATACATTTCACATAACAGACTCATGAAGTAGGTAATGCTACTATTATTAACAATAGATGTAAAACAGAGAATTGAGGTTTAGGGAGCTTTGGGGACCTGTTGGTGGTCACAAAAAAAAAAAAAAAAACCTAAACATAAATGAAACCATAGAAAAAGAATTCTAGAGCTGTCCTTAGAGGTCTGTCTTGTCCAATTCCTTTTCTTATAGATGAAGTAAATGAGGACAGAAGAGGTTAATTGAATTGCTCAAGAATACACAAGTACTAAGTGGGATTTCATCTAAGGTCGACAACTCCAAATCCAGTGCTTTCTGTTGAACCATTTTTTTTCCTTTTTAAACTAGAGGTTCAAAACTGTATGACACTGAGTGAGTCATCTAGTTTCCTTGAGCCTGGGTTTCCTTATCTATAAAATGGCAGGATTGAACTAAAGTCCTTCAAACTCTAAATCTATAAATTTCAGGGTTCTTGTGCATAAATCCCACCTGAGCTAAAAATAATGGTATATCACTTTCTGTGGAGTCTATTAGCAAAATAGGTATAACCTGAATGAAAGGAATCAGCGTATTAAACTGGGCCATTGGACTTAAGAACTGGCTGCTACCTCAAGCCTGTGAAATTTTTCATCTGGGCCTTTTCAAAGTCCTTCCACTTTATTACTTGAAGGATTTGTGATTTTGGAGGTCTGTGTAATCCTGTCACTCTTCCCACTGCTAATCTCTCAGTGATTACTATACATCTCTACACACCAGGATGAGTCATTATTGAGAGATGCTATATGCCCTGAAATCCACCCCCCGCCAAGTCATCAGTTTGCTTGTTACCCTCTCTGAACTGATGCTGACTGAGACATGCATGTGGGTCACCTCTCAACCTGTCCTTGAAGCTTTTCCAATCTGGTAGGAATTGACATAACATGTCCTCTGCTGTAAAGCTTTTAAAACCCCCAGGTCAGCCCTGATTCATAAGAAAATATGAGAGTGCAACTTTAATGGAAGAACCTCAAAATGGGGACATCTAAAGCACAAGTTGCAGAAAGAAAGTCTGGAAGCAAGAGATTTGTGGCAGAGAAAATTTTGATATTTGGAAAGTTGTGCAGTTATTATTGCTGGAATTTCATGATCCTCACAATCAGGAACAAGCCTGGCACTGGAGAGAACTTTAGGTTCTCTTTTAGTTCAAAAGAAGAAAAGCTTCAGTATGGAGCTGTATGAGGAATGAGTGTGTTCAATGCTGAAAAAGCCCAAAGGGACTCTTTCTACACAGAAACTCATTCTCTGAGTTTGTATGGTCTTTTTCTTTAGCCCAAGCTGCTATGCTTTCTCAGACTAACAACTGACATGAAAGGCTCAACCCAGAGAGAAGGATGCATATCGTCTTGTGTCCCCAGGGCCAGTAGTCTCTTGGGGTCCTTGTTGTCAGTGATGTCTCTGCTTCTGGCAAGTTAGGTTTGTGTAAGGAATTTCTATAATATAAGATCCTCATCTTCAACATTTGGGGTGGGAGTGGGAAAGAAACTGGGGCATGTGGGAAGCAATTGAGGTAATGACAATTTTTGCAAGCTTAGAGTAAGGATATTTGGTTCATTTACCTGCTAAATGTGATTTTTGGCAAGTGATTTCATGGCTCGGGGCCTACATTCTCTTTAATATAAAGGCAAAGAAACAGATTTAGTTTTGGTGTTAGGAAAAATGAAAAAATTCCTAATAACTATAATTGTGCAAACATAGAATGGGGACATCTAGGTAATTTAGTAGATTGAGAATGCCAGGCTGAGAGTCAGGAAGGTTCCTTCTCATGAGTTCAAATCTATGCAAATCTTGGCAAAATAATGGAATGATCAGATCTTTTAGGGGTAACATGTGATCCCAGATTGCTTATTGCAAAAAGTCAGTGCTCTTTCTATGATAATACAATTCCTTTAAGAACAATGCAGAAGTCTGTGAAACTCTTCCACAAAGTAATACCCAGATCTGATCTTAGTACTTTTCATGTAATTTGACCAGTGCAATAGAATTACTACTTCCTCATTCTAGACACTATATGTCTGTGAATGAATTCTAAGATCATTTATTTTGTCACATATTATTTTATGAATTTCCAATGAACTTTCATTTTTAAAAATGTGATTTATGTTTATGTGTTGGGGTTCAGGTTTTTTGTAGAAATTTGCCTGTACAAATATGATTTCCTACTTGTCCAGTCAGTTTTTGTTTTTCCTTAAGTTAAGCACTTTATATTCCCATTAAATTTAAGATTTTTTAAGTTGGATCCATTGTCCCATTTTATTAAGGAATCATTTAATCTGTAATCTCTTGTCCAACAAAATAGCCATTCCTACCAACTATGTGTCATCTACAGATTTGAGAAACCTACTCTCTTTGTGTTCAAACAAATTACTGATAAAAAATGACCTACGGTATTGGCCCAAAGACATTGCCCTGTAGAATGGAGCACATGTCTTCCCTTCAGGATAAATCCGATGCATCCATCCAGCTGCTACTTTGTATATGATTTTTCAAACGCATACACATCTGAGCAACATTTAACTAATTTATTCACAATGATTTTGAGAGACTTTTGACAATTTTTTGAAATCCATGTAAAATATGCCAACTACATTCCCTTGATCCACCAGTCTAACAATCCTGTCAAAAAATAGAATGTGTTTAGATGATCATATTTTGTTCTGTGTGAACTTATGTTAACTCCTAAAAGACATTGTTTAAATTTTGCCAGATTTTGTTATTTGCTAATATATAATTTCTGAATTCCACTTATTTCTTCTTTTTTGAAAGTTTAGATACCACTTACCTATTTCTTGACTTCTGATGTCTTTTTCTCTTTTGTATGATTCCCAAAATGATCATCATTGATTGCACAGTCACAACCACCAATTCTCTCATTGCCTTGTATCATAATTCTTGTAAGACTGAAGAATTGGACTCTGTTAAAACAGTTTGATGCTCTCTTCTAGTTGCTTCAACTCTCATTGACTTTTATTTGATCTTAACTTCAATAATTGGATGGATCACATCTCTTTGACATTCCCTCTGCCAACGTAGAATGTAGTCTATCTACATTTTCTAATCCTGTACAGTTACTTTCCATATTTTTTTCAGAATTCCCTTCAAATATAGTATGTATAAATGCATTTGAAGCCTTCCTTCAGGTTCTTAAACACCTTTTGGACACCAGAAAAAAAGTTTAGCTTTTCTATGTTATCCTGTGCATTTCTACATGAATAGCCAACCATTTTTCCAAGGATACATTCTCTTAATGACATTTAAATGAAACTTCCTCTGTGCGTTATCTTTGGCAGCATTCCGCTATGTATCTCAGTGTCAACTGTGTTTTCATTTGTTCATGATTTTCCATTATGTATAGCATCATTAGGAGAATTTTGGTGCTTTTAAAAAGATGAACTTGTGAGAGGGAAGAAGAAGAAGGGATCATAGAATTGTAATACAATTTGAAATATTCCCTCTAACTCTTTTTAATTTTTAGGTCTAGCTCAGTTCCTCTTCAGTAGCTGCCCTATTAGGATGCACATGTAATTCAGTGAGTTGAACATCAATTCATGATCTGTGCAATAGGCAAGCTTCATACATTGTTTTCCTGTGGAATTCACTATTTTGTGAGAATAGATCTCACAAATAGACTATACAATGCTGTCTACACTGTTTCCTCAGAAACTTGGGACAAAGAATCTTATCATCTGACATAAACGAATTTGATTCAGAACTTCAATAAGACAGAGGAATGCCTTTTGCCCTTAGTGAGTGTAGCTCTCATTTTTTAATAATTGGTTTGATATCATACTCAGGAGGACACTAAACTAAGATAATTCTATGATTATATTTATCACAGAATCATAATATACACATGAAAGATACTTCATTAAAAGCAAACTGTCAAAGCTATATTTTATACTAACTATTCAAATGCTTTTTTTATAATGGAGAGACACAAATATATAAGAAATAAACAATCTCAGATTTTATAATATTCTTTCCTATTAGTTGTATAAATAAAAATAAATTCCATCATATAATAACCAATCATCTGCAAAAGCTTACCTATCTTCTCTTCATAAATTACAGATTTGATGTGGGCCTGAATCACTTTCCAGAATATTATAAAGACAATAAAGAAAAAAATGTGGATTAATATTTGGCTGAAATTTTTTTGATTGCAGATTTAGATCCAAAAGAATATTAGATTGAATTCAATTTTCTTAATATTTTAGATGAGGAAAACAAGAATGAGGGACTTTAAGTAATTGGCCAGTGTCACACAGATGGTAAGAAGAATTAAGATTTTAGTTTGCCTATTTTTGCTTTTGAAGGACTGGGAGTAGGGCCAGGAGATGGTATGATACAATCTGTGACCCATTTCATTCTTTTAGAGTTTTCCTCTTTTTGAAATATTTTGCAAATAGATCCCCAAGTATTTTTAAAACTCTCACCTCCGCACAGATTTCTCCTGAGTTTGGTCCATTCCAACAGCTTTTCCCAATTTCCTTTTATGTTCCATTTCCTTTTCCCTGCAAAAGACCCAAATACAAATTAATTTCTGAGTAATGGCATTAACAATTAGGGGAAACAGGAATGAGTTCTTGTAGAAGGTGGTACTTTAACTGAGTCTTGAAAGACACTAAGGATCCTACAAGGCATGAATTAGAATGGAGTGTACTTCAGGGATTGGGAATAGTATGTACTAAAGGTACCAAAGTGGGAAATTAATGTCATGTAAGGACAACCATAAATAGGTCAATATGACTGTGAATCAGAATAAGAGAAAATGATTCTGAAAATACATTAGAACCAAATTGTTATAGGTTTTAAGTGATAAACAGAACATTTCATAACTTCTAGAGACAGTAAAAGAGTTGTTGCTTTCTTTTTGGCAGAACGATATAGTCAAACATGATTTTTAGCCTAACAACTTGGTAACTTTGTGAGGATTAAATTTTAGAAAGGAGAGTTTGAAGGCAAACAAATGAATTGCAAGGTCACTGTAGTGGTAGATAACAAATAAAGAACTTAAATAGACTGGTAGCCACGTTAGTGAAAAGGAGACAGATGTAAGAGATGTCAGTGGAGATAGAATCAACAAGACTTGGCAACTGATTGACTATAGTCTTTTGTCATTCTTCTCTAATATACATTTCAAATAAACATGTGCTCTGTCAGTATTTTCATTGGCTACTATATATTTTCACTTGGCAAGGAGATCACCCATTGACTAAGTTGTGAACTCCTTGACCTACTTGTTTTATATGAATAAACAATTTAGTGGAAAAAAAATTTTTAAGCAATTACTTTGTGCAAGGTATTCTTCACAAATTCACACAAATACAATGTAGTCCTTATGCTCAAGAATGTTTATTATAATACATATATAGAAGTGGTGGCTAGGGAAGGCACTGTTGACCTAAGTGATCTCAGGAATGGTGACTTGATCCACATCATTTCCAGAAGTAATGGTATTATTACTTTGTTAACTGTTCATAGAGCAGGGACTCTTGGAAATCAAGGGAGAAGGAAAGGGAAAATAGACAAATAGAAATATGGTCTGAATAGGTGGTAGAAATGGAATAAATATGCATAAATCTGGAGCCAGATAAATATAATGGGCTAAGTAAGTCTATGCCCATTCATTCACCAGTCAAAACATTGAGGTCCTTCTGAAGATGTTTCAAAGATAAGGAGTTACCTTTCCATGAATTGGGGCCATGGATTCTCAATGCTGTGTGTTGATATGGATGGTCCAGGTGAAAAGAAATACAAAAGTGGTGTAGGCAGACAACTGGATAAGAAGTGAAGGTGAGATGTGGTATGGTATCTGGGACCATCTAGATATTTGGGTTAACTAAGCTTGCACTCATTTACATGAGTTTAACTTCTCTAAGAAATACTGCAAATCAGAATTAGTGTTGACTTGTATCCATCTTCTAATTTTCCAAGGCAAAAAGTATTTTTAATAATAATAATATTTAATAATTTAATAATTTTAATTTAGTTATTAATAGAGATTTAATAATAATAGAGAGTATTTTATAGCATTTTAGGCTTTGCATAGTACTTTTCATATTATCTTATTTGATCATCATAACTCTATTATAGGTGATAATATTATCCCCATCATTACAAATAAGAAGACTGAGACTATATTAAGTAATTTGATCAGGGTCACACAGCTAGTAGGCATCTGAGTCTGTATTTGGATTTAGGTTTTCCTTACTCTAAGCCCAGTGTTTGTTTGGTTTTTCCAAATCAAAAATATTAACAATAAAAAAAATGCTTACTCAAATGAATTGAATAAAATAATTTAGAAGATTGGAGAGGACACATTCAACCTGAGAAATTTAAGGAAGACATGATTAATTCTGGACAAAAGGTCATAAATTAATATTAGACATATGATAGTAGGTTTCTCCTTTTCCTCCATCATTTTAAGTTATAAAATTGAAATTAATAAGATCTAGAATTTATCAGACATCTGACTTTAATATGATGAGATTTTATCAGCTGATAAAATCACAAGTACATCTTTGTCCATGTTATCATTTCTGTTAGGAAGACATCATCCACATCCTGCATATGACTGAGCTTTTTTTATTCTATTTTTCCTTAATAGTGTAATTTCTGTTTATCTCTCTTTTATTTTTACCCAGATGCTCTCCATGTCTTTGTGTTTTTTATCATTGATTTATATATTCATAGAGCAACTAAAAGTTACAGTAAATAAATTTCCAGTCCCAAGGTCAAAAACAGTCATCTTTTTTAGTTCAATTTGACCTCAGAACTGGGCAAGTCACTTAACCCTGTTTGCCTCAGTTTCCTTATCTGTAAAAAGCACTGGAGAAGGAAATGGTGAACAGTTCCAATATTTTGCCAAGAAAATTCCATGATGTCATGAAGACTCAAACACAATTGAAAAACCACTGAACAACAAACACATACTGAACAACAAACATTTGACAGATGATGTTTCTATGCTATTAGATCTTTGAATCTCAGATTTTGAAGAAACTTTAAAATTTATCTAGTCTATCCTCTGATTTGTGAATCTTCATTATAACATTCCTAACACATGAACACTGAGCCTTTGAACATCTTCAGTAGTGTGAAGAACTCTATCAAAGAAAAAAGCTCATTTCATTTTCACACGCTTTTCATAGGAAGTCCTCCATTATTCAAACTGAAATCTATTCTTTAATGAATTTTATCTATTGACCTTAGTTCTTGTCATTAGAACCATATAAAATCTTTTTTAAAGCACTTTACAGATGTGACAGAGAGAATTAGCATTGGAGTCTATATGAGTCAGCAATGTAATGTTCCAGGTAATAAAGTTAATTCAATCTTGGCCCACTTTAAGAAGGACATAGCTTCCCACTGTGTTCTGCTGTCATCACACCTTATATAATTGTATTCTATTCACTTCTGTACACCACGAATTAAGAAGGATAATAATAAACTGGAGATTGTTCATAGGAGGACAACCAGTATGATAAAGGCCTTTGGGTTTATGTCATTTAAAGATAAAAATTGTATACCATAGAACTAGACATGTTTTGCTTGAATAGAGAAAATTCAGAAGAGATATGATAGCTGCTTACAAGTCTGCCATATGGATGAGAGACTACAGTCATTCTGTTTGATTCCAGAGAGAAAAACCAAGAGGATGGGTGGATGACCACCGAGATCACTTTGATACAATGAAAAAAATTCTGAATCAGAAAGCCTTGAAATCCACTTCCACCTCAGATGCACACTAGTACTGGGGCCATGAGTATAAGTCATTAACTGCTCAGTACCCCTGTTCAAATCCTTAAGTTGTAGACCAGTTGATGATCTGCATTTGTGAAGAAAGCTTCCATTATGGGATTTCTGCCTATAGAAAAAAATCAGATCTTAAAAATTATATTATCATTATATTTAGTTTCTCTGATAGACCCTCATGTCTTAATGACAGATTACACACACTTAAGTTCTTTCTCCTCTGAGATGAGTATCCCCAGTTGAGTCTTTATATGCTGTTTTATCCTTTTTTCTTCTTCAGGAGTATACACTGCCAATGCCTCTTCAACTTTAAGACTTCAAAAATTGGCTTAAAAATACTACAATCTAAAAAAAAAAAATCATAGAACATTCATAAGGTTCTTAAACTTAAAAGAAAAAAGTGAAATAAAATGTGGGAAAATAACCTGCTCTCCACTAAAATATAACCAAAATAAGCATAATTGCTATTTAAAAGGTGGTGGGAACCTGAACCATTGTTCAGCTCACTATGTCCCTCAATTCAGAAAACTACCCCTGTAATTATCGGTGATGTTTTTGATGTTATGTCAATTAAGATACACCCTTAAAGTTGTTTTTTTTTTTTTTCTGTCATAAGTCTTACATCTCCTAAACAGTGTATTTAGTTTACTTCCTTGTGTTAGAATATCAGGTTCATTTTGTTATCCATGTTCTGTAGGTTGTCATAAAAACACCATAGGTTGCAAGTAACATTATTAGTTCTCTTCCATGTTGTTTCTTTGAATTACTATACACGTTTGCTTCTTTGTTCTTTTTTCTATATCATACCTGGACTTCTCCATTTTGAGGTGGTAGTTGGTGGTAATGGTGGTAAACAGTAATAAATAGGGAAGTGACTGGGACTGATCTGTGTTAGAAACAGCCAGTCTCTCCAATGCAGATCAGTCCCCAGAGGGTCCCCAGGTTTTTGAGAGGTTATTAGTCATGCACAAATTGACAGTTTCATCTGAATATTTTCCTTCTTCCCCCTCCCCACACCAAATATCAATTCAAACATCTTTTGTTTTCCTCCTTTTCGTGGTGAAATTCCTAGGAAGTCCATCTACAATATATACCTTCACTTTTTTTTCTCTTTCTGTGTCCTTAACTTTCCACAGCTGGTTGCCAATATCATCATTCAACCAAACTGTTTTCTCCAGAGTTATTAGCAGTCTCTAAACTGCCAAATCTAATGGCCTTTTCTTAGGGATCCATCTTGACTTCTCTGCAGCCTTTTACATTGTCAGTCACCATCTTCTTCTTGATACTCTCCTCTCTAAATTTTTATGACTCCACTCTCTTCTGATTCTTCTTTTGTCTATCTGACTGCTCCTTCTCAATACCTTTTGTCAGATCTCCATCCAACCCATGCTTACTAACCGTGAGTGGAGCAACTGGTGATACAGTGCATAGTGTGCTGGATCCAAAAACCTGGAATTCAAATCCTGCCCCACTTAGCTTCTAGTTGCCTCAGTTTCTTCAGTTGTAAAATGGGGGTAAGAATTTTACCTACCTTAAATTCAAATGAGATGATATTTATAAAACCACTTAACACAATGCCTGGAACATAGTAGGCACTATACAAATGTATCTTCCTTCCTTCTCTCTCTGCCTTTTTCATAGATATCTTACAAGCTCTATTTTAGGTCTTCTTATTTTTTTCCTCTACATTATTTTACTTGGTAATCTCTTTAGCTCTCAAGAATTCAATTATCAATTCTGTGTTGATGATTCTTTCATCCATTTATCCAACCTTAACCTCTGTGTTGACCTCCAGTCTCTCATCTCCAAATGCCTATTAAACAATTCAAACCAGATGTTCCATAGATATCTTAAACTCAATAAATCCAAAAATGAACTCATCATTATGCCCCTAAACCTTTGAGTCTTCCTAACTTCCATAGTATAGTTAAGGGTACCACCATCCTCCTGGCAACGTAGGCTTACAACCTTTTTCTACTCCTTACTCTTTCTCTTTCTTTCTTAGAGTCTTCTGCCTCATCCCATGACTGATTTATTCCCATTGCCTATCAATTTTATTTTCAATCTATCTCATCTCTCATATGTACTCCCTTTTCTTCTACTTCCTTTTCCTACAACAAGAAACTATATTTCTCACATTAGGGCATTTTCACCTGCTGTTCTCTATTCCTGTAATATTCTCCCATGTCATCTCATCTCTGTCTCCTAAAGTCGCTAGATTCCTTTAACTCATAGTTTAAAATCCCATCTTCTACAAAAAGACTTTTCATTTCTCCTTAATTCTAATGCTTTTTCTTTCTTATTTCTAAATTACCCTGCATATGTGTTTTTTGTTTATACATAGTTGTTTTTTGTTGTCTCTTCCTTTAGGCTGTTCATTGAGAACAGGAACTGTCTTTTGCCTTTCTTTGTATCCCAGTCCTTAGCACAGTCCTGATACATAGTAGGCATTTAACAAATAGTTACTATTTACTGCCAAACAAATGATTGCCAAGACCCTCTCACTCTGGTATTATTAGCCAGCCCTTTGCAGCATGTTGGCATAATATCAAAATGACTCCAAAAGGAGAAAGTCTAGTCATGTCTCCCCCTTCAAAACTCATCCTCATGAGGCTTTCCTACCTGGTTCAATAATTCTGAACATGTCCTCATTTAGGGATATGGTTTCCATTATATTAATTTTTAATTACTAATATAGGCATAAATACATTGCATTCTAAAAGAAGATTCGTAAATGGCTACTCTGAAAATCTGAGTCCATTGCTTTTCCCCCAAAACCTCCTCCTTCCTATGACTTCACTCTTTTGTTAGTGTCCCTGCCATTTATCCACTTTCCCTTATTAAAAGCTTCAGTGCTATCTTTTACTCTTCTCTCTCCTTTGCCTGTCATTTCAAATCATATGCCAAGTCCTATTGATTCCATCTCTACAATATCTCTCAAATATATTTCCTCCTCTATTCCCCTTGTGACTATGTTAGGACAGTCACTCAATAATACCCCTCTCCCCCCAACACCCACTCACCCACCCACTGGACTTTCACAAGTGCTTTCTTCAAGAACTTTTCCCTCATCAATTCCCTCCTTCCTTGAAACCATCCTTCATTTTGTTGCTACACTTTTCTTTGTGCGTACCTTAAGCATTTCACTCTGCTAGTCAAAAATCTTTCAATGATTTCCTATTGTTTTTTTGGGGGGAAAGGTCATGTGATTTTATATCTGTTTTTCAAGATCCTCCAGAATCTGGGAATATTTCCAGTTTTATGATTCTGAGGATGATTGGGCAGACACCTGCCAGGTATTTGAGGGCAAAAATAGGAGGGGATAACACTGCTCCTGGGGAGGGGGCAGAAGAGAGGGTTGAAATGGATATAGTACTGATCCAAGAGAGAAAATCAAATAAATTCTACTCTTGAGTTCTAACAGTGTCGCCTCAAGTTTTAAGTTCACTAGACCTGTAAATCAGACGGGCAAAATGGGAGCAATAAGAAAGGATCAGCTGCATCTGTTCCATATACTAGAGAAGTTGAGAGTTTTTGGAAGGGCAGAAAGACCAAAGAGGGAAATGTTAGGCACCTGCAGGATGATTCTGCTTACATGACTCCCACGCCAAGACAGCATTCTCTTTTGGAATGAAGTACCAGTTGCATCTTTTCTTTTATTGGAAAATCCAGGGTTGTCATGGGATCAAATCCTTTTTTTTCTTCACACAACTCTCCTTAACTGACTTCAATATGAACCAAATTGTGGGTCTTCCTCACTAAAAATCATCTCACACATATTCTGTCATCTCTAATCCTTTGCTCATGCTATTCCCTATTCCTGGAATTTCTCTACATACACACATACAGAAAGAGAGAGAGGAGAGAGAGAGAGAGAGAGAGAGAGAGAGAGAGAGAGAGAGAGAATGAGAATAAATTCTACTGTATCCTTTAAATCCCAGTACAAATATTACCTTTTTCAAGGAGCTTCCAGGATCCTCACCTCACTCTAGTTCTCCAATTGATAATGAACCTAATGAACTAACTAGCTCTTTCCTTTTCAAAGGATCATAGATTGAGGGGTCAAGTCCAACCCCCCCCTCATTTTATATATAAAAAACTGAGAATTAGAAATATTAAGTAATTTGCACAAGATCATATAAATAATTATCAGCATGATATAGATTCAAAGGCACATCCTAATATATCAAATCCATGGTTCCTTCCAATACATCATATACCATTCAACTCTCTTATGTATGATTTTGTATTATAATTATCTCTACATACATCCTATTATATGGTGAGGTCCATGAGGGAAGATGGTCCATGTATGAATCTACCCCATTTCCTAGGATAGTGCTCTGCATAAAAACTGTTAATAATATTTGTTGGAATTAAATATGTTCTAAGATCAGTCTCTAAAACTTACAATGAGGTTCTTGATAAATTCTACAGTATCTAGCCATTGTTTATACTATTGTCTCTATTTGTAAAAATGGGTTCAGAATTCCAAATTAGCATGCTAGACAGGTACTTCTCTCTGTTCCCATCCCTGACCTCAGAAACAATGCTCCCCCACCCCTACATCCCTATTTCATCTCTACCACCTATAAAACAATGGAATTGGGACTACCTTAGTCCTTCCACACTGATTGTGACCATGTAAGAGATTGTTAATATCTGTGTGATAAAAAGTAAGGAGTATGTGTGGAGAGTTATGTGGTGAGTACCTCTGTATAAATTAGTGGAAATGAGGGTAGGAAGCTGAGACAGAAAATAAGAACTGTGAGGAACATATGGAAAATGCAGAAATATGGAAATACTTTCCAGACAGAAATGGGGAGCAGTGACATAGGGGAATTGGAGGAGCAGTGCTAGAGGTATGTGTGGGGGAAAGGCTCTCCTCTCCTTTTCTCTATAATTTCTCCTTAGAATTCAGTCAAAAATTTAGAACTAGACGATCTCAAAGGTTAATTTGTCCAAACTCATCTTTTTATAGATGATGAACAGAATCCCAAATAGTTTAAATGATTTAACTAAGGTTAAATACATAAGCAAGTCAGTTTCTGGAATTTAATCCCAGGTTTTATTGACATCAAGTTCAGCAATCCTATCCTATCCACCATACCATGATGCCTCTCTCTTCCACCAAATTTTTGCCACCATTTAGCACAGAGCAAAATGAAAGGCAGGGTTAAAGTGGATAGAGGTGGGCTGGTGACAAAAATCTGAAATGTTACAGATGAGGAAAGCTGTTGTGGCTTCCAGCTTGGTTCAGTGCTTTCCAAAAATAGAAGAAATTTTGGGGAAACTTCATTAATGAGGCAAGACAGAGAGAGGGGGAAAAAGGAGAGGGGAGGAAGGGAGAGGAAGGAAGGAGGGAAGAAGAGGGGGAGAAGGAGAGGGAGAAAGAGAGGGCGGACAGATAGGGAGAGGGATATAATTATGGATGGAGAGACACACACAGAGAGAGACATTCAAACAGAGACAATCTATCTATATCTATATATTTTGAGGACTGTTTTCCATGTAATTTGTTTTGGGTCCTTTTAAAATTGTAAACTTTTCAAATTCAGGGATCACATATGAAATTTCCTTTGTATTTGCCTATAAATCACAATGGAAAGACTTGCATGAAGTGGAATTTGGTACAGGGAAATGTTCAGTGAATTCCTTCCTATTCTTGGCATATTGTATTACACTGGAGAATTAATAGTAACAATAAAAAAAAAAATGTTTCCCTTGGTACTTTAAAAAATGTGGTTTTGTCTATTTAAGTCCTTCCTCTAGCAACAGTGATTGAAATCCATCTATACCTTCTCATCATATGTGCTTCTTGTCTGTATTTTACCATAAAATCTCCATAAAGGTCTGCCCAACATATTGGAGGTTTTCCTCTTGTTCTTTTAGTGTTACTGGCAAACCAATATGTTATTTCAGCTGTTCATCATTCTCACTATTTAATTAGCTGCCTCTTCTCCACTGATGACAGGCATCAGTAATATTCTCTATGCCTTCAAGTGGCCATCGGCCACATGCTATATACTGCTTTTTTTCAACATGCATATTTTACTCATTATTTGCAATTTTAATTCTTATGAGACCATGGTGTTCTAGGATTCATATCTCTGTTAAATCACTGGGAGAATACTGGTGTTAAAGAGATAAGCTTTTGCAGAGACACCATTTTGGGATCATTGAAAACACTTTGCAGTTTCATAGATATCATCCAAGACAATCCAACCTCTCCTTATCAATTCCAGACCCAGCTTATAGTGTATAATTTTTAAAATGTTCTATGAAACTTTTCTTGGACACATTCTTCTTCTATGTCTTTGAAGGGTTATTCTCAGGAACATTTGCTCACCCTGTCTCTCTTTTTTCAGTTCCTCCTCAGATTATGAACATCTCCTCAGACATCACTGTGAACGAGGGAAGTAGTGTGACCCTCCTGTGTCTTGCTATTGGCAGACCGGAGCCCACCGTGACATGGAGACACTTATCAGTGAAGGGTAAGCTGTTCACCCCTGGGATGGGAGAGGAAGACATTAAGGGGCACTTTGGTCTCCCCATATGTGTTCATATTTGTTCACATTTCTATATAAAGTGAAACTTCAGGATTAGACCAAGAAAACACGTCTTGTTATTATTCCTTGTTTTTATATAGAATCAAATCCTTATCACACAATAATTGGCATGTGGAATTATAAGGAGATTCAGACAGACAACTTTCTGAAATTCTTTTACTTGTTTGGTGTGTAAAGTTGGGATTGCCCAAGTCCCCGATCCTCCCAAATTAGAAACGTGTACATGCACTCTAGTAATTGTTCCCTTGAGAAAAATGCATATTCTCCAGGTGGTTGTGAGAACTGGTGATTTGGGATCTTGAGATGAAGGCTGCTGAATGATAAGAATGACTACTAGGGGTCACATGCAACTGCTTGGCCATATGCTTTGGAGTTCTTGTTTACCCAGGAGGAGAAAGATCTGTGATCTTCAATAATCTGACCATTTACCTGGAGTCATCTTTGCTACAAGCTTGAAATGACAAGTGTTTTATCTCTAGAGGGCTAGGGCGGCTGTGATGGGCAAGTACATCTGTTCCTACCTGGAATGTGTACCCAGGAGCTGGCAGGGGAAGATTTGTCAGGACTGTTTCCAAGTAACAGGGGGAGCCAGCCTGGCATGAGGACATATCCCCATTGCCCCTTGGAAATCTAACTTCTTATCAAGATCAGCAGGGAATTAAGAAAAAAAAAAAAAAAAAAAAAAGGACCCAAGGCCATTTGATAGTTTTATACTGTAATTAGACTGTGTGATTAATTCTAGCAATTAGAATGGAAACCAGTCTCCCTTTAGGCACTAGAGAATGCAAATAATATAAATGAAACTAGTAAGTAAACTGTGAACTGAGACAGACAGACAGACAGACATAGATACACCAACATACAAAGAGGACTCTGTATGAGGAAAATTGCTTCCCTTGTTCCAGACCTCCCTTCCCTGAGCCCCACTTCCTACCCTAGGCAGGCTTTGTGAGTGGGAAAAACACTTAAGCTTCCCATCCCTGTTTCTTCCTGAGTGAAATGCACATAGTAATGCTTGCTTCTACCTCATTCTGGAGCAAATCGTATGAGATGAGTGAGATAATGCCAAATGAAGTGCCTTGACCTTCTGTGAGTAAGGGCTGAGAATACTGAAATCCACAGTGGTTTAATAATAAAGGGAAAATTATCAAGAATATTCAAGTATGCCTAAGGGACAATATAAAGCGCGACCCTTGTACAAACCCAAGAAATAGTATGTGCACACAAACATATGGAGTCACAGGCCTTGGGGGGAATTTGCTCTAAAGACAGGAGAGTTTTGGTCTCATAATATATACAAATATATGTAGACACAGCATGCCAATTTTCTATGTATCTAGTGAAGTCAGATGTCTTTATAAATGCTTGAAATCCCAGAATGTACTCTGTTGATCCTAAATACATATTCCTCTAAGCCTGGAGATCTTTTGAAAGACAGCTTGACTTTGGTTAAGTATACAGAAACTATTTTTATAACGCTACAATAGTTAAGACTTCTATACTTAAAATAGGGGACTTTTAGCCCCCTAATTGTTCTTACTGCTGCAGTGCCGAAGCTGAAGGGCAGTGAGGGAAGCCAGAAGAGCCTAAATTCAATCTGCTCTTGCTCCCCTCAAATCTCCACGGCTGAGCATATCTGAGCTTCTAGCTTTTGTTTTCTCGCAGCCTTGGCCCTCTTTGCTTTGCTTGCCTTCCTGTCTCTATCTCTCATTGTCTTTTCCCCCTCCCAATGACATTTAAAAAATTCAACTCAGGCAGAGAACGTGTTTGCCAAGTTTGAAAGGCACTAGAACCTGGAGCGTTTGCAGCTTCCCATTTGGATCTGTGGGGTGGCTGCCTGTGTCTTTTTACAGCAATGGGAGAAATGCTCTTTCCTTCTACTGGGGGAAAAATGGGCTTGAAAGGTTTCTGAAGAGGGGCTAGTGAGACTTCTCCACATCAAACAGTGTTTATAGAACAACTTTCTGGTGAGTTAAGCATAGAAGACTTGCAACACTGAAATGACACTTCCTTTGAAATACCAATAGGATTGACAATGGAGGGGTAAGCACCGTGGACAAGTGTGTCTATAGCTTCACTGAATTCTGCTGACAAAAACCTAAAGATCTATTTCCAGAAATTCTGTGAATACTGTAACAGGGGTGAGTGTGCCTACTGCCCATTGTTGGGGGCTTTTTCAGAGTTACTGTAAACTTTAAAAAAAGTTACAAGGCAGCTGTAACCCTTTCTTCCTTGTTCTTGGGTTCCAGGATTGTTTTTTATGAGTATATCCCTTGTTTAGCATCCTCAAAGCTTCCCAGGTTGTAGATGAAGAAAAAAATAGATGCTCAACTTATTTGTTCCTTGTCATGACAAGTGCTACTTTGACAGTTGGGGCACTTCTCAGGGTTAGGAACTTCTCTGAAAGAAATATCATTATTTGGGGGCTTGATTTTCTCATCTTGACACTGAATCCTCAGGTGTTACATGCATCTTTTAGAAAAGGTGGCTGAAAGCTTTTAAAGAAACCTACCATAAATTTGGTGCAACAGCTGAGGACCACTTGATCTGGAAACCATTTGCAAATATTTTCATCTACTTTGGAACTCACAGACTGGAGATTCAGTGAGAAGCCTCCTTCCCATCAGTGAAATGCTAGAGGATTTGTTTGCAGGGTTATAATTATTAAGTGTTTTAAGTTTCTTAAAGAAAAGTGCTATGTAAATAATATTTGAGAGTTTTCCAGCTGACATGCTAACCAGATGAACATTCTACCGTGTCCTTGTTGTTTAGATGTAAACAATTATATTCCCTTTTCTAAGGCAGCGGATAAGCCTCACAAAATCATGAATTCACATTCAAAAAAAAAAAGTAGTGGCTCTTTAATATCCTTTATATTAATAGAGAGTATAGCTAGGTGGTACCGTAGATATAGCACTGGAGTCACTAGAACCTGAGTTCATATTTGGCCTCAGATACTTACTAGTTATGTGACTCTGGGCAAGTTATTTAATCCCATTTAACTCAGTTTTCTCATCTGTAAAATGAGCTGGAGAAAGAAAGGACAAACCACTCCAGTGCCTTTGCCAAGAAAATCCCAAATGGGGTCACAGAGAATTGAACAAAACTGAAATGACTGAACAAAAACAACAACCTCCAGAATGGAATAATCACAAAATCACAGGGTGCTGTTTCCACGAATGTTCCCCTGAAGTGTGTGGGCAGATGCCATAACAGAGAAGATAGAAAAATTGGCAGAGATCCACTGTGTTTGGAGCCCCTTTGTGGAACAGGTGGGTTCCAACACTTCCCTCTTACCCACCCCCAAACACTTCTGAAGGACAGGAGAGAAGGAGCCGGGCCAGAATTAATTGGGAATCTGTTCCAGGCATATGGGGTAGTGTGAAGAAAGGTGTGAAAATGGGGGTGGATGAAGAACAGAGTAGAGGCTGTTGTAGAGGATTGGTTGTCTTTCCATCTTCCTCTGTTGTATCTTGGTTCAGCAAGGTTCCTGCACATCTGGACAGATTGACAGTGATATGCTTTGAAAATCCAGATGTTTGAGAAATCATTAAAGATTGAGAATTATCAATCTACAGAATTTAGAACTAGGGGGAAAATTACATGCTAAATATCATTCTCCACCTCCACCCCCAGTTTATTTTTATGCTCCTTGGTCATAAGGAGTCTTTGATATTTTAGCTGTTTTTTTTAATATACTTTAAAAATTACATTAAAGTCTTTTACTGACCCAACATCATCAGAGGATTAGTTATTCTATTAAAGTAAGCTTTCCAGATTAAATTAAATTCAGCATTTTGATTAAATACTTACTATGGAGAGGCAATTAGTAGATAGAATGCTAGTCCCAGAGTCAAAAAGATCCAAATTCAAATACTGTATCAGCCATTTATTATTATATGTGTGATCCTGGGAAAGTCACTTAACCTCTTAACTTAGCCCCAGTTTCCTCCACTATAAAATGTTGATATTTGCCCCTTCCTTCCAAGAATATTGTGAGGATCAAATGAGGTAATAGTTGTAAAAAACTCAGCACATAATAGGTGCTTAATAAATCTTTATTCCCTCCTTCTATGTGCAAAGTATTATTCGCAGTATTACAAGTATCCCTTTAATGACATCCTATGAGACCTCAGGGTTAATTCCATATTAAATTAAGGCTTTGGAGGAGAATTTTCATGTAAGAGGCAATGGGCACATAAAAACAAATGTGAAGTAACTCTTACCCCAGAGAGTCTACTTTCTCTTGGGAAATTATAAATTCTAACACAGGAGATTGTGATGTGGGTAGAACTGTTTATTTCTGAACTAAATGGTTCTGTGAGCTGATGTGCATTTTGGATTGTTATATAGGCTTTTTGCCCTCCTGCCCCTCATTTTGTTTCCATGCTGTTACTGTTGTTAATGTTTTTGCCTATGATAACCCTCATCATTTCTTCCCAATTTTCTGAAGGCTAAGAAGTCACATCCACACTTGTTAGAATTTTGTCTAAAATAATATGTGTAGGAGAAATTTATTTGAGTCACATGGATGAAAAGGATGAAAAGATACTGGGGGAGGAAAAGGTATGATTTGCAGCAATGGAGGGACCTGCCACCCTGATGAAAGCCCCCTGGCTTCATCCAAATTTTCAATGTAAGAGTAAGAGAAGTGGAGGAGTTGTGTTGTTGTAGATAGAGAACCTGCCAATGTAGTTCTTAGGAAGACATGGATTCAAATCCTTTTTGGGATATATCCTGTCTCTGTGACTCTGGACAGGTCTTCATCTATCAGTGTCCAAGGCAATTCTCTAAGATTCTAAGTTAGAGAAAAATTTCAGGTCTGCTTTGGTAGAAGGAATTTCTTCATTCTAATTAAATCACAGATCCAGGATAAAGTTCAAGAATAAACTGAGTGAGTTTTTGGAAAGAGTTCTTGTGATCAGATCAGTTAAATGTACCACCTGGACTTTGACATTTATTTTGGATGCACAGAATCTTATTTTTGTTTACTTCTTGGTACTCGACCATTTTCTACCTAAATAAATCTGCAGTACCTGACAGAGAGTTATTTGATAAATACTTATTGATGGACTGACTGAATACAGGATGAATGATCTCCAGAGAAGCAAAATCTGACTCTTCGATTAGAGTCAGAAGACTAGGTCAGAATATCCATTCTTCTGACTCAGAACAGCCATTTTTCTAACCTCTTATGCTCACTTTGTCATCTCTTGAAATCTGGGCCTTTTCTGGGCTAAATTGACCTGCTCGGCAGCTTTCCATGGCTCAGGTCTTAGTGGCTCCATAGCTGTATGACTCATCCCAACAAGGTATATTTGGTACTTTAAGTCAAGGGAGAATTTCTTCTCCCTACTTAATTCTGTGTATGTACCACATGTACTGGTGTATAATGTAAAGAACAATGGATTTCCAGTCAAGACTCCCATGGACAAGGTGTTTCATATCTCTAGGTTGGTTTCCCCTTTGTAAAATGATAAAATTAAACTGGAAAGATATCCTGTAATATCCCTTCCAACTCTGACATTCTTTGATTCTATGTGAATTCGCCATAATTTGGACCCCACAACCTTCAAGGAACTCTAAATTTCACATGAGGCGAACCTTATTAAATTCATGGAATCTGCAAAGGTTTAGGGAGACAATGTTTCCTCCCATTTTATTTCTGACTCTTACTCCCACTCTTGTCAGATTTGTTCCCATTTCTTCTTTTTTACCTCTGATAAAATAAGAATGCTGAAGAAGGAAAAGCAAACCATTCTAGTATCTTTGCCAAGAAAACCCAAAATGGGGTCACAAGGAGTTGGACACAACTGAAATGACTGAATTCAGTCATTTCAACAACAAAAATAAGAATGATGTATATAATGTAAATATCAGTATATGCATGTGTGCATATGTGTGTGTAGCTCACCAAAAAAAAAAAAAAAAAAAAAATGAAGCTTTGTGCTGATTCCGAGGTGGTTAATCAATGAACTTGACCATGTCTGTTCTCATGAAACTATAGCCTATACAACTATAAGCCTTGGCTGTTCACTTTCCTTTCCTTTTTTTCCCTGAATCCATACCTCCTTTCCTGAAAGGAGGCGGGTTCTGCACTCATCCCCTCCCAGTTTATAATTCCAGAATCAACACTGGCTAGAGTGTGAAACAACATTGACACCCCTATCTGCTGGGAGGCAGTGCCGATCAGCTGCTTCAATTAGTAAGAAACCTGCTGAGACCTACCAACCTCATTTCTCTTATGAGCAGTCCCAGGTATGAGCCAGAGACACTAATAGGAATCGTTTCATAATTGACCTGCCTCATCATCCAGTCCTACTTCTTCTGCTTTGTCTTCCCTCTGAGGCAGCAAGGAGCTTCGTTCCTAATCTGAAGACCTGTTTAGAGACTAATTAATCCCCAGAGTGTGAGAAAGAGGTGTCTCAGATGAGAAATCAAGGTTATACATATCTTGCTCAGTAGAACAGTTATGGGCAAACAAGCTGTTCGTCTCACATTTTTGCAAAGCAAATTTACGTTCGCTAACTTTGGTTCTTGTTGTAAATGAGAAGTGTATGAAGGTCTAGCAATGCGCTTTTCACCATATGGGCACCCATATGTTCCCCCCCTTTGCTGGGGTACATTTTAGCTTTGGCATGCACATATGCCTGTATTTTTGCAACTTAACAATATTAAAACTAATCCCATTTATGCTCCTTTTGGGCGAGTTGATTGAGTCATAAATTCCTCAGAATCTCCTCCTTGGGAGTTTAAAGTTCTTTTATATAAGCAGAAGGAGAGAAAATCTCAATCTCTCTCTCTCTCTCTCTCTCTCTCTCTCTCTCTCTCTCACTCTTTCTCTCTCTCTCAGCATTCAACATTTGAATACAATCAACCTAACTTAACTAATTATATACTCAGTGCACTGACCTAATCCAGAAACCCAGAAAGATAGACCCAATGCCCTGATTAACCTAGAAAAGTCATCTATTTCATTAATTTTCTTATTTCCTGTTCTTTTGTCTCCTTCATTAATGCTGTTTTCTATTCAAAAGGAGAGAATCAATGGCATAGGAAAGGATATCTCCTTTTGTTTATTTCATACAGCTTAGAAACTGTGTAACTCCAAATGCAATGATACACAAAAAGTCAAGAGAGGAATTCAAATGCCCAGATCCAGCAGATTCTAGCCAGACAATTCTATTCTACCTTCATATAACCTTTCTCAGTCTCAGTTTCTTCATCAGAAATAATATTTGCACTCTTTAGCACATAAGGTTGTTGTGAGAAAAGTGCTATGTATATTTCAAAAGAGATGAACAAATGTGAGCCTTTACTCCCCTCCCCAACCTAACTGGAAAGGATCTCTTCTTCATTGGGCCTTTTATAGAATGATATAGACCTGGAAAAGGCGTTACCATAGGGATCTTCTATTTTAAACTTGCGTCACCTCCCTTGCCATCACACATTTTACAGAGAAAGAAACTGAGCCAGTTGTGACGTGCCTAAAATCATGTAAGTTGATAAGTAATATATTCAAGATTCAGCCTTTCATAGTTCTTCATATTTATCTTATATTCATATCATAATATAATAGCTCAATTCTTATTTTATGTCATTGACCCCTTGTTTTTTTTTTTAATGGCATAAAATAAAATGCAGAGGATTACAAAAGAAACCAAATACTTTGACAAGCAGTTACAAGATATTAAAAATAAATAAATAAAATTAATGGACCTCAGAGCATTAAGAACTCTTGCCTAGAGCTAGTAAAGCTATTTAGGTCAACCTCTCATTTTAACAAATAAGCAAACTTTGTCACAGGGAAGTTATCATGTGCCCAAAGACACTTTATATATTGTGAATTTAGTTACTGAATATTTGAATATGGGTCTTGATCATCTCCCATGATATAGATTATAAACTCATGAGGACAAGCATTATATCATTCATCCTTTGCATCTCTCAGTAGCTGGTATGCTATTGTGTAAGGGGCTTAAATGTATGTATTCTACATTTGAAATAAAATATGTAGATTTAAAAAATATTAATAAATTAAAGCAGATGACATATGGAGACTAATGAAAATCAGATTGATGATCAACTAATGAAGAAACTCTTCTCGATTTATTCTGAATTTGCTAGAATCCTACTTTGTGAGCCTGACACTTCCCTTGATTTTGATGGGCTTCCCAATTTGGATTTGATAGATTGGAAAGCATAGCCTTCTGTTCTTCCGGGCACTGATCTACTCTGTCACTATCTTCAGCTGGATGATAAGCTCAGAGGCACTCTTATGTGCCCCCTCTGAGTGGCCACCTCTACTTTCCTATCTACCAACTTATTTGTGACATCTGGCAAATCACCAAACTTCTCTCTCATTTCAATCTCCCACCTGTAAAATAGGAATGATAAAATCACATTCCCGTGATGGTGTGAGGGAGAGGGGAATAATGAGGGAATTAATCTCAAAACGTCTTTGCCAAATGCTTTTGAAGAACCTAAGCTCTAAGTCTGGATGTTAACATGCATCTTAGCAAGTAAATAGTACAACTAGCTCAAAAGAAGGCCTAGAGCTGGCCAGGCATCCTGTGTTGGCTGCTGTCTGGTTCCGAGCTTCCTTTCTGCAATTGCCTATATCCAATTATGCTATTGAAATCAGTTGGACACTGATAAAATTGAGACTAGCTTTACAAGTAGTGGAGCTCTAATTAGCCTCAGCAGAGGGTCTGCTGTGACTCTTGCTGCTGAAGAGAGCTTTTGGTTTTCAATAGAAAATAATAAGCAACCCAGTGAAATCACTACCACATTACAATTGGGTCTGGGGATGATATCTGCTAATTTAGATACTGAACTTCTTCACCTGGCCAGATGAATCTGGAATGAAACTAGATCCTTTATTCTAGCCCTTTTGGCTTTATCACCAGCCTTGCATATGTGTTCAAAATGTTATAAGATTGAATATAAGAAATATATATGTATATATATATATATAGTCAATTATATATACATATAATATAACAATATGATAAGAAGCACTGTATTAGAATGTAAAAAAATCTGGTAAAACATATGGATCTCTTCTCAGCATAATGTTTGTTTACTAAATTCATAATTGAAAAAAATGCTAAATTTTAATTAGAGGTTAGCAAAAATAAGGAAGTTTTTGGTTTGTTGTTTTTAGTTTATTTGTTTCATATCCGAATTCAAAGAACCATTGAAATCTCTCCATGGACCCCAGGTTAAGTACAACAGTTCTAGCTCAATTGTTGTTCATTTGATCAAGCTTATAGTATTAAGACTTATATCACATAGATATTAGTTACTATCAATCTGTCTTCCTATTAAGCTTTGACTTCAGGGTGCCAATTTGTCCCTTAACATATTTAAACCTCCAGTTCCTCTCTAATGGGTCTCCTGCTAAGTGTTTCTTGCATGAAGAACAAGGTCTTTGCAAGTGGATGATGCATTGCCTTCAGCTATTGGTTCAATTTTACTTCCAAATTCAGTCTCAAAATCTTTAGTCCCTCTTTTTCCTCTCACACCTTAAAAACTTTGCAATTATCAAGTCCAAATGATATTTTAATACCATTAGAGAACATTGCCATGAGACGAAGTAGATTTTTAATGTGCTTTTTATGGACTTTAAACAACTTGATACCTTCCATGTAATTCAGTGATTAATAAGATGTTTTGGTGTGAATCCACCTTTGACAAGAAAGTCATGGTCACTTTTATACAGGATTGATAACAATTAATTTATTGCCAGAAAAAAATCATAGTTTACTTAAACTATCTTCATAGACATTTCTCATTTTAAATCAATTGTTCTTGACTTTATTTCATTAATGATATATTTTCGATAAAAGCATCAAAAATATGTTAGTATTATCACTGCCCTTAGACCTATTTTATGTTTTTGTAATATGTGTCTAAGCCATGAGTGGGGAACTGAGCATAAGATTTTCCAATAATCACCAAAGTAAATGTAAATCTTATGGGACTTCTGTGTGACAAATAGCATGATTCCCCTGAATATAGCTTGTAAGATCTATTTTCCATTTTCTTGTTATACCACCATGGTACATAATCAAAACATTCATCTTTTTAGTCTATTTTATATATAATAATAGCTGTCCTCTGTAATGGCAAAAAAAACGGCACTAAACTCTTTCTAGGATTTGGGATATTTCTTGTTGATTTATTTTTAATTTATTCCCATTTATTTTTCCTTCTTGTGGTACCAGAACATAAAAGAGCCCCATTCACTTTCCAGTCTTGTCCTTGATGGCAATCTGCTCATCATGACAGTTCTGAGTAGCGCCTACCTGAACTTCTATTCTGCCCCATCTATTTCTTAGATTTATTGGAGGAACTCCAAGATGCAAACTAAGCTGCTTAATACAATCAGTTATATCAACAAAACCTAATTGCTTAAAACTTTTAAGTTTTTAATCAGGCTTTGACAACTACTATACAGGTCATCCTATATTGTCATCCTATATTGTATCGAGAAGCACAAGGTTCTGGGCTAGGGAGTTGACTATCTAATGATATTCTTACTTGGTAACACCATATATGAACCGTTTTCATTAATTCTGAATTCTGTCTCACATATTTTAAGAAAGACTTTGAAAGGTGCTGTATCCTAAGGAGACCCAGCAAGATAATGACAGGCCTTTAGAGAATATGCCACATGAGAATTAGGTGAATAAAATGAGATATTTAGCTGGAAAAGATTCAGGACTAGGTAGGAAGGTATCATAACTGCATGTTTTCTTGAAAATTCTTGAAAGAATTGAAAAAGCTGGCATGAGGAAAAGAGAATGAATTTTTCTTTCGTTCTAAGCCACATAAGGTAGAACAATAGGTAGAACTTTCAAAAAAGGAAAATTAGATGCAAAGAAAAATTTTCATGAATTTACCACTCCCAGAAGTAGAATGGATTATTTTGGGAGATTGTGAGTCCCTTCTCACTGGAGTTCTTTATGCAAAAACTCTCTGACCATACTTTTCAGGAATATTGTAGAGTAGATTCTCTTCAGGTATACACAGGACCAAATAACCACTGAGGTTCTTTCCATCTCTTAAATTATGTCAAAAGGAAAAGTAGCTTGAAATAACTGAACCAGCTAACAAACCCAAACTCAAAATCCTATCATTCAAGGAGATATAATTATATCAGCTCAAATCAAGCTATCAGGAAAACAAAGGAAGACCCCCCTCCCTCACCTTGGACTTAGAGCTGAAGGAACATTATAAAATCTTCAAATTGATTGCCCTCATTTGATAGCTGGGGAAATTGAGGCCCAAAGATATAAAGTGACTTGTCTAAGATCACACATAAGTAGCAATACTATTTCTACTGACTCCAAATTCATCCCACTTTCCATTACACCATGCTTTCTTACCATTATGACCTGAATCTAAGTTTGAGGGAGCCTACTCCAGAGAAGGAATTATCCAGATGAGATTATAATAATAATAATAATAATATCAAAACAACACTTTAAGGTCTGTCTGAAAGGTGCTTAATGATTCATTATGATAATGATAAAGAGTATATTGGACTGGTCTTCTTTGACTTACTTCTCACTTGAGGTATGACAGTTATTCTACCACTAATTGTGAGTCCATACTTAGTATAAAGAGAGGATTAACACACCCAGATTTCTTACCAGACCTAGGTTTATTTTGAGGGATTGAGATTGCTCCATAAGAGTTTGAATCCTAATACAGACACTAATGTTGTGATTATAGGCAAGTCATCTACTGTACATGAACCTGTTTCCCACCTCTAAGAAATGAGAAAAAAACAGCATGTGCTACCTGCCTCATAGGATTATTATCAGGATAGCCCTTTGTAATTATTTTTTTCCATTTCAATCTATAAAATGGAGATAATATTAGTACATACCTACCAGAATTGTTGTAAAGATTAAATGAAATTGTATATGCAAAGTACTTTGCCAGCCTTAAATCCTATAAAAATGATTATTACTGTTATTATTAATTGTTTTATTCATTTAGTGCCCCATTCACCAGCATAAGCCTTTCTCCAACTCTTAATGCCTCATCATTCTGGTGATTTTCACCTTTGGCTATCCATGTACCCTCAATGGAATAATCACCCAACATCCTGTTGACCTCTAGTGGGTTCTTTTCAGTACCTTAGAAGTTCCCTTCTATTACCTCCTATTTTCATGATATAACCATTAAACCTCCTGTTTGGTCTCACTGCTACAGATGGAAGAGATATCAGAGACTATGCTTTGCTCTTAGGCTACATGTCAAGTCATTGTTTATACTTAAATCATTATTGACATCTAAGTGACATAATTGAGGGAGTTCTACATTTGGAAGCAAGAAGATTTGAGTTCAAATCTTGCCCCAAACACTCCTTAGCTGCATAATCACAGACAAATCACTCCTTTTTTCCTCAATTTAGCCACCTCTCAAATGAAGATAAGAATAGTACCTTCCTCAAGTAGTTGCTTGAAAATATCAAATGAAATAATGCATACAAAGTAACTTGTAAAACTTAAAATATCTTATAAATGTTAACTATTAGTCTTTCAACAAACACTGATTAAGCACTTACTGTGTGTCAGGCACTATGTTAAGTGCTGGAAATTCTCAAGAAGCTCAGTTCTAATGTAGGAGACGTGACAAATATCTTTGTGGGTAGAACATACATAAATTTTGATTGGAAGGTAATCTCAGTAGAATTGGTATGGATCGATGAGGAATGGTTTTCTGTAGAAGATAGAATTTGAGATAAGTCTTGAATGAAGCCAGAGAAGTTAGGAGGCAGAAATTAGGAGGGGGAGAGCACAAAAGTGGTATAATGATGTATAATGTGGAAGGAATAACAAGAAGACCTATGTCTCTTGTATTTATAGGGGAAAAATCATGAGAGAACATGAAAGGCAGGTTTTCAGTACACCAAAGAGGAGTTTCTTTCATTTTGTATGTAATAGGTAGCCACTGGAGTTTATTGAGTAGATCTTCACATATGGATAGAATGACCAGATTTGACAACAGATTAGTTATATTTGAGGTGAATGTGGGGATAACATTGAGATCATAAACCTGGATACTTGAAAGAATGGTGGTGTCTTCTAGAGAAATAAAAAGTCAGGAAGAAGGGAGTATTGGAAAATGGAAAGGAAGATGACAAGTTCAAACTTATTGCGTTTGAGCTATTTATAGATATCCAATTTGAGTTGCCTGTAGCGCATTTTGTAACGTGAAATAGGCACTTAGAAAAGATTGGGGCTGGATGGATAGATCTTAGAGTCATGGCCTAGAAGTAAGGCCAAAGGCCTAGCAGGAATTGTTATTATGAAGGCTTTTGATCTTAATCTGCTTATCTCTTACCTAAGTTTAACTTTTTGCAGTGAGAAAAACATTTCACTAGTTCGGTCCCAGTGATTTTCTGGTATAGACATTAGGAGAAAGATGTCTTCTTTATGGTTCCCTTGAGTCATCTCACATGTCTCCATCTACATTGAAAAGCTGCCAAAAGTGTTAGCACATTTAATCCCATCAGGGAGTCAATTTGTGATATATTCATACTTCAGCTTGAGCAGAGACTACATAACTGATCCGACCTTCCAAGCTACTACTTTTCTATCAGGGTATGCTCAGGGCAGGGGTTAGGGATGTTATGTTATGTTATCACACAGGTAGACATCAGATGGTGGATGACCTAGAATGCTCATCTCAATAATCTGATCATTGTGAGCAGCATTTTTAATTGATGGTGACTGTGTGATATGTAGGGAAGCATTGACATGAAAAAGATGCTATTTTTGAAAGAGGCATTTAATTAAAGGCAGGATAACCCCTTGGGACATATTTTAAAAGGGATTATTTGTCAAGTAGGAGCCATCCTAGATATGTGCTAATATCCTTTCTATCTCTGAAGATCACTGTCACAGAAATATGTAGCATGATTTGGGTAAGGGGAGAGATATTCAAAGCAGAAAGTGATAATGACCTATAAGTTAGCAATACCAGTGGGGATGGAAAGAACAAAAGAACAAAATAGTGGCAATCTATATTATGAAGGGAGAATCAATATGACTTTGTGAGTCATGTGGAGTAGAGGGAAAGGGGGAAGATCAACGATAATGCCAAGATTTCAGACTTAAGCAAATGAGAATTCTGGTTTGCTTATCACAGACAGCATAGGCCAGAGCATTAGGTGTTCAGGAGAAAGATAAAGATAATGAGCTTAATTTAAAATATCACTACATCAAATAATAGCTAATATATATAATGTTTTGATATGTTCAAAGCTCTATACATGTATTATTTGATCCTTATAACCATTCTATGAAGTTGACATTATCATTCCCATTCTACAAATGAGAAAAATAGAGGCTGAGATGTTAAGGGACATACAGATAATAAGCAGCATCTCAAATGATTTCCAGTCCTCTTACCCATAGTACAGCTAAAATGCCTATAAATCATGAGATAAAATTGACTTACCAACATGGGGAAGACAAGAAGAACTGAAAAAAACCAAGCTGAAGTTTATGTGAAATCAAGGTTATATTTCAGAATCATCAGTAATAGAGGGCAAGTAAAGAGAATGGATAAATTCCGTATAAAAGAAAATTTTATGAATAAAGGAAATTTGCCATTTTACAATAGAAACATTCAGCCAAAAAAAGAAAAGCAATGGAAAATGGAAACAATGGCAGGAATGCTTGTGTTCCTTGTCTTCTCTGCAGTAAAGAGGAGTAAATTGAACTCTATCAAACATCACAATCTACAGACTAGCTGGGGTTCTTTGTAACAATACTTTGCCTAATCTGAGAAAACATATGGGACTTCTTAGTCATACCTCATTTTTTTCCTCTTCCTCTAGCCAAAAATTAACACCTGGGGTTGATGCTGAAGAATTAACCAGATGGGATTTCCCATAAAGAAGCATGGGCTTTATCCATGTGTCTCTTTGAGTAGGAAAAACCGACACCCTAAATTCATGCAAGGGCAACTTCCTGTCGATAACCATTTTTGTCTCAGCTGTCTTATTCTGTCCTTCCCCACAACCACACACCTAATATAGGTCCTTATTACCTCTCACATTATTGACCTGAAATCTATCTCAGATGCTGGATCATCCCATTCTTTATGCCCTGAAACACACACACACACACACACACACACACACACACACACACCACACTCTTTTGATCTATCCTATATATAGTGCCCAGGTCAACAATTCTAAAGCATTTTACAGAGATGTATGTCTCTGTTAATATCAGAAACCTCTACTAGCTCCAGAATTTCTACAAAATAATATCTAAAATCCTTTGTGTTGTCAAAAACATTTTCATATTCTAGTCTAAGCATCTTTTCCTTTCCTTTCTTCTCCTTTTTTCTTTCCTTTTTCTGTTTCATTCCATTTTCACATCCCTTTCTCTCTCTTCCTTCCTTTCTCTTTTCTTTCTTTCCTTCTTCCTTCCTCCCTCCCTCTTTCTCTTTCTTCCTTCTTTCCTTCCTTCCTTCTTTCCTTCCTTCCTTCCTTTTTTCTTCTTTTATTTTCCAAAGAATATATATCTATTAATTTATCCCTTCCCCACTCTCCATTGAGAATTTTTTTTAAATTGAAAAACAAATCCATCAATACATATATACATAGTATAACTAAACAAAATTTCACATTAACCATTTAAATATATATATATGTACATTTAAAGTTTAGCACTTCTCATTCTAGAGGTGAATAGATTGTTTCATCTTCATTCATTTAGGCTTGTGCTTTATAAGTGTAATGCTCCGAGTTCTAAAGTCTTTTAAAGCAATCATATACTCCCAACCTTAGTCCATAAAACTTCATCATAGGAACCCCATTTTCCCCACTACAGTGTTTTTACTCCTTCCCTACAACTATGTGACCCTGTCAGGCCACATCTGGAGTATTATGTCACTTTTAGACACCACATCTTTAAAATGCTGACAAGCTAAGTTCATCTAAAAGAAGCTGACTAGGCTTGTGATCTGCCCAGAGACCATGCTCTATGATGATGATTTGAAGGAAATAGAGACATTTAACCAAGTGAAGGCCTATTGGGGGAAGGATATTTGCCTTGAACAAGCTAACAGGCTGTCACAGGGAAGATGGATTACACATTATATATTTTCCCTCATACAGAAGACCTGGGAACAATGGATAGAAGTTTTAGAGAACAAATTTCACTTTGGAACTAAGGGAAAATTTCCTTCCAATAGTATTTAGAGCTTTTAGAAATTAGAGTGGGCTAAGGTGGTTGGGTTTCATTGGAAGTCTTCAAGCAGATGTTGGATGGTCACTTGTTACTAATATTGTAGAGGAAAACTTCCTTGTTCAGACAGCAATTAGACTAAGTAACTTCTAAGGTTTCCTCAGACATTGAGATTCTGAGATTTTCAATTATATCTTGTGCTTTTTGCTCTCTGAACTCTAAACTTGCCTTCTGCCATGACTTTTTCTGGACTTATTTCTAAATCCTATCCATTTTTCAAAGCCCAGCTCAAATCTAAATACTTTGCAAATCAATTAATGAATGCTGTCATCTGGCTTATTTACCCCTGTTGATGGCAAACAATATTGTAAACACTATAGCCAAATATTTCACCTCCTCAAGTTCCTCTCATGTCTGCATCATTTAAATCTATAAGAGAGATTTTTCTTCTATACTTATCATTACCCCAACTAAACTTTAAACTTTTTAAAAAGCAAGGATAATGTTTTCTCTATTTCTTTTGTCATCCTCCACCAGCTGAGCCTCTTCTACTCAGAACTCATTGGGTAAGGTGAGGTAGTGGGATGATCTGCCACTATTTGTCACCTTCTTCTCCTCTTGCTCTTTCCCACCAACCCCATGCAAGCCCCTGAAACTACATCCTGTACTACCTATCTAGGCTTTTTCTCTGACTGTTTTTGTGGAAGGTGACTTTCTGATGTTCCATTTTCCTATCTTTTTCCTTCTCACACTCCAGGTTACCCCCTGAACCAATCCAAGAACATTTAAGGTACCCTTACTTCTTATTCTCCTCTTAATACCTCTTCTAGCCTTGGAGACCCAGAACCTATCAGGGCTTCTTTAGGCTCATAATAATTAGATCAATCTTTAAATCAACAAGTATTTATTTATATAAGACACTGAGGATATAAGGGAAAAAACTGAAACAATCCTTATTTGTAAGGTGTTTATATTCTAATGGGAGAGACAAAAATACATCTATAAATATACACAACATACATATGAATATATACAAAGCAGATAAAAACAACTAGTTTAAGAGACATGGCATTTATAGTCATGGGACTGGTAAAGGCTCTATCTAGAAGATAGTGTTTGAGTTCTGTCTGAAAAAGGAAAGAGATTCTATAAGATTTGGGTGTCCTATATGAGGAATAAAGATAAGAATTTGGCCAGGTTAAAGAGTGTGTGGGAAAATAATGAACTAGAAAGATAGATTGTAAAACACTTTAAAAGCTAAAGAAATTTACATATTGCATTTATATTTTATAAATTGATATTTTATTTTAATTGATATTTTATCCTCAATGCAACAAAAACTTATTGGAGTTGATTGAATAGGAGAGTTATCATCAGTTCTGCACTTGAGAAATAACCTTAATAATACTCTGTAGAATACTAGAGTGCATACAGGAAAACAAATAAGAATCTGTTGTAATAATGTCAGGGAGAATTGATGAGGACCTGAACAAAGGTCATAGCAAATGGACATAACATATTAGAAATGTCAAGTGAGAGACAGTGAATAGTCCAGAATAAAGTTAAGATTATGAAGATGAGAAACTGGAAGGATGATAGTACTTTTGACATAAATAAGGAAGTTTAGATGAGAAGGGAATTTAGGAATTATGCAGGTATGCTTTGAATCTTGATTATTTTGATTGCAAATCCAGTTTGTATCCAGTATATCATACTATCTCTCATCTTAAAATCAGGAAATCTGCATTTGAAACTCATGTAAAGCACAATTGGGCAAATCATTTAATCTCTCAGAATATGTTTTCTCTGTAAAAAGGAGATAATAATATTGCAATAAAAGCAATAACCATGAGTTAATTCTCATTGCATTGTTGTAGAAAAAAAAGCTTTTTGCAAACCTTAAAATGCTATAAAAGTATAAATTATTATTATCATATTTGAGAGTTTCTTCTAACCCTACCCCTATCTTTCCATTCTCCATCTCCTCTCTCTCTCACTCTCATAATGGTACTTCAGACTCATCATCTATTTTTTCCTACCCATCTTTTTCCTTGTATTAGTTTGCTATTACATTTTCTTTATCCAGTCTCCTACAGTCATGACTTAACTTTCCATCCCCTCATTCTCTTAATGAACTTTCCCTCTTCCACCTCCTACCCTTCTGTCAGTAGAGTAAGATTTTGAAGAAGGGTCCATTACTGGGGGTAAGTTAATGCTAAGGAATTGAATAAAGAAGAGTTAAATTTCTAGAAAGGACATTTAGAAAAAAAGGTACTAGAGGTCAGCTTTCACATGTCATTAGTCCAAGAGAAGATTGGAGAGGTGGTAGGTTAAAGGCTTTCTCTCACCAGTTTCAGGACAGGCTTAATTAGGTGTTTTCTTCCCCTCAGAGCTCAGAGAAAGACGAAGAACAGAGTGGAAATAAACTTCATTGTCTGGAATAATTTAATTGGAATGAAATTCTCAAGTCTTTCTAAAAGTTGCAGCAGCATTGAAGATGGGTCCTCCCAATGAAAGTAAATAGGATCAAAGCTGCTGGAGAAAATGGTCTCATTAAGCAGAAAATGTTGATTGTCCCTTTGTGTCTGTGTTCCACAGATGGCGGTAGAATCATAGCATTTTGCTCTTGTTGTAGGTGATGAGGTAGATGGAAAAGTAAGAGAGTTTAATCTCCCACAAAACCAAAAACATAACCTCAAGTACCTTATTCTACTCACCTTCTAATAGCCCAGGAAGTCACATTAGTCATAGGAAGAATGATCATTAAAAGTCCTTTTGCTTACCTCCACATCTTGAGTCCCATTCAAGGACAATATATCAATGAATTTGAGACTCCCTAGAAGGCATGAAGTAGCCTGGGTTTTAATGAAACTCCAGGCTATTTTGCTTCTTAAGTGAGCTATTTGAATAATGTTTTCCAGTTTTCCCTTATCTAACCTTAAACCCTTACTTACCCTTTTATCTTGCCCTCTTGCACTTCTCTTTTGCTTCTCTCTACCCCAGTTCAATCCATAAATGGTTTAATCTCAGTCCTCTAACAGGTCATCATTCTTTCCCTTCCTATTTCCCACTGAGGTGGTACTTATTTGTCCCTGCACAATTTGGGACTGCATACAGCAATTACATCTGCAATGAACAGGCTCATCTTCTCTATGAATAGTAAGAATATCAGCAATACCATTCATGACTAAATCTATTTTTTATCAGAATATATGGAATTGGCAGAGGAACTGAAAATTCAACATGAGAAAACCAAAATGGTCACATTTAAATGCATGAAAAATGAATGAATTAAAACAAATCATTAAGCATTGTTTACATTCCAGGAATGTATAAGCAATAGGAATACATATACCAAAGTGAAACAGTTCCTATCCTCAAAGAGTTTATATTTTAATGTAATGATAACATAGATATGATAGTGATATACAGGGAACGGAGTTTTGGTCTTGTGAATAAGAAGGATTGTGAATTGATTCACTGGACAGGTGATTGACATGAATTTTTCCAAAACAATGCTATTGTTCATTTGATAAGTGAGAAAGAAATAGAAAGGAAGAAGGGTTAGAATGACAGTATATTTATGGCGGCAGGGTAGATGGCAGTATGGCCTGAGTGAACAAATGGATAAGATATAAAGCATGGCCAGGGCTCAGTATAACGGGCCAAACAAGACAACTCAATTCCTAGTCAGGAGTTTCAAAGTCGAAGGGGCCAATTCTCTCAGGGACTAGAGATATGATTCCTAGAAGAAGTTTCATCCAACGAGTGCTTTTCCAGGTTTGGTAAAGCATCACTTCAAGTCATCTTTCCTCTGATTTGGTTCTTTAATCAGCTATTATTCTTATGTCTCCCAATTTCCTACCATTTAGCCTCTTCAATCATGTTTATATTCTTCTTAGTGTTCCCTTATATTTTTGCCACAAAACCCAGCTTTCTTAAAATACCAAGTCAATGAAAATTTGAAAGTTCATAAAGATTATACTCCCCTAGGGCAGCTGGTGTTCTAAAGCTTTAGATGAGGACTGAAGAAACTGGTAAGTAATTAGACATAGTAAGCTAGTAGAGGGCAACAGAGAATCAGGTCAACTGATATTTAGCATATTTTTATTTTTTGGAAGAGAGTGAACTAGTTAACTTGCTTCAAAATATAGCAGAAGCAAAAGTGAAACTGGAGAGTAAAAAGAAATACAATCTAACAAGGTTAAGAGTAGGTTCAAGGTGGAAGACTAGAACAGTAGGTCAAGGCTGAACAAGCACAAATAGGTTTTCAGTATGGTCTAGTCAGAGGAAATTGGAATGAATTCTAACTGCCAGTAAAATGCCTTGGACAGCTTCCAACAAGTTTTGCAGTGTTGCTCATTTTGATTCAATTCAACTCAACAAATATTTATTAAGTACTGACTATTGCTAGGTGCTACTAATGTAAAGATGAAATTATATCTGGCATTTATGTAGCTCTTTAAGGTTTGTAAAATGCTTTCATATGCAACACTTGCCCTGAAGCCAGAAGAATTAAATGTTTCTCCCTCATCACTACCATGTCTGTGATTCCATAATAAGTGTTTAAGTTGCTATCCTCATGAATCCCACCAGTTGACTCTTGAAGCTTAGGCTATGTAAGCTTCTTCCCTAAGAACATGTCAGTAAGCTCATTACTTACTGAGCCCATGCTGATAACCCCTTTGTGAGTGAGTATCTCAACTATGTGTACATGTGTGTTTTAGATTCTGTGCTTCTATCTAAGAGCGTAGGAAAAAAATTCAAAAATAACTTATTTCCCAACCTTAAGCCTAAAATCACTTGTATTCCAATCTTGTGTCTTTTAAGATCATAATATCAGGTATCTCAGGGTTTAAGAGACATTAAGAAATTAATACCCTTATTTTACAGATGAGGAAAATAAAACTCAAGAAGGTTAAATGACTTGTTCCATATCACACAAATACTAAATACTAAAATAACAGAAGATTCAGGTTATTTAGAGTTTAAATCCAACAATCTTTCCATTCTATCTTATTTTCCTCTCTTAATTGAATAAATCATTAAAACAAACAAACAAATAAAGTAACACTTCACTTCCTTAGCATATAAGTTAAATGCATTTATTAGAGTGAAAATGAAATTAAAATAAAATTTTATTAATATTAAAGAGAATTAAACTAATTGTCTGCTATGACACAGAGTCTGGGTTTTAAATCAGTTTTCAATATGTTCTTCAAATGAGTTCTCATAGTGGGGTAGATGTACCGAAAAGCTTTTTGTAGGGATTACTATTAGATGTTCTTGGTCTCAAAATAAAAATAGTCGTAAGGAAACTAAATCACCACAATGGCCTTCCACTGGACTTTTCAACTATAGGAACTACATTACATTTATGTACCATATGCAAGATTCTTAATACAAGATACTTAGTGGTATTGCCTAATATACAGACTCATATTTACCCAAAAATATTGTTTGTTTACTTTATTTAGGCAATTGGATATAGCATTATTCTAAATTAGAGTGAAGGGAGGAGGGAGAGATACTATTTTCTTTCATCATTATATCTTCCATAATATATGTATTAATGTTCAGGTGCTTAATAAATGCCTGTTTATATGAAATGGAAAAGCGGGTGGATGGATAGTTGGATGGATGGACAGATGGATGGATGGTTAGATTTTTAAAGTTCTTCACATTAAGATAAAACCTTTGAAAAACTGTTAAATAGGTGAAATCTCAAGCTTCTACTAATTGAGGGAAGAGGTTTGTTAGTGTATAATTCGTGTGTATGTGTGTAAAACATTTGCCCAGAAATATAGCAATCCCTCTGCCATACTGTATAGGTGACACCTATTAGTGCTGTGTAAGTCAACTCTGTCTATAGATGGTATTCAGTAGAAACTTCTCAGTATCCAGAGAAACCTGCAATTCTGTGCATTCTGTATGTTATTATTGGTTTTGTGAACATAGGTTTACATTTCAGTGTTACTTAATTACCCTTCCTCATCTCTTAGCCATTCTCACATTTAAATAAAACTCTCATTTCACTTAACAATGAAAAGGCTTAAAATTTGCATATTAAGTGTGAGTCAGTGGCAAGGATATCTAATTAAAACCGTCTACATTTTTTTCTTCTTTTTCCCCTTTTCATTTTTTTCTCCCCTGAGCTGCTGACATTATTGTAACTGTATTCAGTGTCCCCATTCTGTCAGTTCTGGTACTCTGAGGAAAGCAGCAAAGAAGGGTGCAAGGGAGAGTAGGAGCCTGGAGGGAGGAGGGGAAGGATAATAAGAAAGGAATAGAAGGGGGAAAGAGTACCTAGGGAAGAAGGTAAGAGAAGGTAGCACAAAGGAATTGTGAGAGGAAGGGAAAAGATGAAGAGAGGAGAGAGAAAAGAATCTGATCAAGATGAATTGAGGTAATTGATTTTTAAATTGATTTAAAAAATAAAAATTTTAAAAGTTGATTTTTAAAGTATGTCCCTACATGGAAAAGAATAAGGAAATGGGAAAAGGAAGAAAAAAAATTTAAAAAAATAGCAAGATGAGGAAAGGATTGAAAACAGTGAAATAGGAGTAGAAACAGCAAGACTAATGGTCAATGAGAAAGTATATAGTCAAAGAGCAGGAAATTTAAGAGGCTAGAAAATTTTCTAAAGACAGACAAACAAAGGTAAACAGATCCTAGTGATCCCTGTTCCTAGAGAGACTCAGTTTTCCAGCCTTGTTCCAATCTGTTCTTTTTCAGATATTTCACATTCCAGGCAAACTAGAAGGAAGGCAACCTACTGTTTTCTTTCATATTATTGGAGAAAAACAAAATGAATTAGTGATCAGCATAATACCTGGCATATGGTAGGTGCCTAATAAATGTTCATTGATGAACTGGTTAACAAAAGAAGGAAAAATCTTCAAACTAGCACTTGGAGACATTGTCTGATTTCTGGAACAACTCTAGAATATATTTTTAAAGTGTTGGTTAGTAATCACTGCTTTATTTTCAAAATACTCAGAAAGAACCAGAACGGCTTCTCAAAGATTAGGTATAACAGATTAACCTCATTTCCTTTGACAAAGCCACTATACAGGTAGATCAGGAGAATGTTTTGGATAGAGTCCCAGATTGTGCTGTCATCAGCTTATACCTACTACTGACAGCCTACTGTCAAAATTTCATTGTATTATGCCTTGGAAATTATCAAACATTACATACAAATTAGGGCTTGATTTAATGTTTTGTTAATTGTCTATGGTTAAGAGACTGAGAAATTATTAATAATGCAGTTACACTTAAAAGAGGGCCCTGTTTACATATATTTCTGTTTTTAAAATATCTAGTTGTTAAATGTTTACCCACAGACCCCTTTAAGTATACCTCAGTTTCAGCAAAACATTTGATACTCTTTCACTTTATCCAATTAAAATAAGATGGAGTGATGAGGGTTGGATGTTAGCAAATTTAGGTGGATTTGAATTCCCTGACTCAAAAAAAGGTGGTAAATAGTTACATGCCATCTTAGAGTGGGATCTTTAGTTATCCTGGTCTTATGCTAGTCAACACAAGTCAACATCAATAATTTGGATGAAGCATAGATGACACAATTATCAGATTTTCAGATGACACAAAGTTTGTTGTTGTAAGTCATTTTCTTTTATGTGACCCATTTGGCAAAGGTATTGGAGTGGTTTGCCATTTATTCTCTGGCACATTTTACAAATGAGAAAACTGAGACAACAAGATGAGGTGACACACCCATGCTTACAAAGTCACTAAGTGTCTGAGGTCAAATTTGAACTCAGGGAGATGAGTCTTCCTCATCCCACACTGAACATTCTAGTCTTCCTCATCCCAGGCTGCACCACCTCACTGCCCAACATAAAGTTGAGGGTTAGGATATCTAACCTGTTAGATAAAAGAATCAGGATTCAAAAGGATCTAAACAGGTTGATCATATATTATATTTGTTAGCTATATGGTTATAAAACTCATAATAAATGGTAAATGTACAAAAAGAAGGTGCTTTAGATAAAAATTTGTGTGGAAAATATTTGCAAGTGATGGGGTATGGTGGAAGGTACTGGAGTAACATAGCAAGAAAAAAATAAAATCTGATCTAAATCTACTTTATTAGAGATATTTTGCCCAGAACTAGGAAAGTTATAGTCCCACTGCACTCTGCCCTGGTCAAATCACAACTGAAATATTTTGTTCAGGTCCAGGCATTCCACTTTAAGAAAGCCATTAATATCCTGGAAAGAATCCAGAAAAAGGTTGACCAAGACAGTAGAATGACTGGAAGTCACATTACATATATTTTTTTAAGGTATTAGTGAAGTTTAGCTTATAGAAAATGACTTAAAAGGTGGAGAATAAAGACAGTTATCTTCAAGAATTAGAAGCTCTGATCCATTGAAAGAGGATCAGTTTTGTTCTACTTGATTCCAGAGTGCAAAGTTTGGAACAATTGGTGGGAGGTGCAAAGAAACTAATTAATGCTGAATGGTAGGAATAATGGGCTCTTTGAGCAGACATTAAATAACCATTTGTCAAGCACAATGTAGTGGACATTTCTCTTTAGATATGGATGCCATTAGAAGATCTTTGAAATACCATTGTGCTCTGAGAGTGTGTTAACATGATCTCATCCTTCCCTCCTTTATCTCATTGTATTTAGACATTCTGTATTCAATAACTAGTATACATTTGTCCTTCCCTCCCCAGAAACCTCACCCTAATCTACTCTGTTTAAATCTTGCTCTTCCCTCAAGGTCTGGCCAAGAAACCTTTTCCTTCAGAAAGGCCTGATCCTTATTGCTGAATTTTAGCTCTCTATGTATTTCTTATAATCCTCCTTTTTTCCATCACCTTGTATACACACACACACACACACACACACACACACACACAAACATGTACTCTCTGTTTCTCTCTCACACACACATACACACATATACACATATAAATACAAATACATATAATACACATATTATGCATATAATGAATGCTTATTGATTTATTAAAGTGTTCATCTATATCCCTCCTTTGTAATAATCTTATTCTACTTAGTATCATGCTTTTTTTTCCTCTCTGCCTTTTGTTTGTTTCTCCCAAATTATGAAATCCTATGTATACTACAAGAAGATCAATGACAAATAATAAAGATACTGTATACAACGAATGGTCATATCATCATTTTTGGTATATATTTTGTATTTATATTGTATATTTTGTATATATCTATGTGTACATATAAAATAGATAGACTAAATCTCCACAATCTCCACTGATTGGAGAATAGCTGAACAAATTGAAGGAACTAAAATGGATCATAATAGGGACTATTAATAGATTATTACTAGCTTAAAACGGACAATAAATAAAAAACTCAGAGAAGTATACAAAGATGTATATGAAATGATACAAAGTGAAATAAAGAGAACCTAGAACATTATTTCTGCAATGGCTAAAATGCAAATGGAAAGAAAAAAATAAAATAAACACTGTAATTATCTGATACCACAGATGAAGAATATATTTTTCTCTCTTCTTTGCAAGAATGGATGAAAGGGTATGGAACATTTCAAGTATTGTCAAATTTGTTTGATTGGTTTGGGAAAACTAGGTTTTTTTTTTTTCCTTTTTTGTTTGTTATAACAAATGATTTGCTGGGTGACTTGTAGAGGAATATAGTTGGAAAAGAGGAATATAGTTGGAAATAAATGTGATGTAAAAAACAATAATCATCATCTTTAATTTGAAGCAATCCTTAAATAAGAATTCAAGCCCCTAAAGGACAGGGACTATATTATTTTTCATCTCTGTATCCCAAGTGCAAAACACACTGGTGTGGTGTGGAAAACATTTTGTCAAGTTTAAAACTATTTAGATGTTATTATTTATGGCTTGAGGCTATAAGAATGTATTAATTTTCCTTGCTAGATTCGTTTTACCTTCAGCTTTAATAGTCTAAAAATAGATTTTATTTTTTAATCAAATAGGAAAATACCAAGATTCCTTTTCTCTGGTTGTTCCTCTGAACTATTTCTGTTTTTTTCTTCATTTTAATGTACACAGAACCATGACTGGAAAGGGGATTCCTCTTAAACTGTTTAGTTAACTTCAGAACCCAGGCAATTATGAGATATTCTTTTCTTCATTAGGATCTTGCTGGTATGTTACATTAGAAATTAATTAAAATCTTCTATCCAGTATCTCTCCCTTTCTCATTCCTCTCATATAAATAAATAATCCATATCTAAGAAGATCATGTTTATTGAGAAAATCAGCCATTTGTGACCATATGCAGTTTAGAAAAATGGCTCATTTTGGAACTAAACTCATCTCCATGGCTTTGGGCTAATTTTTAATTCAATTCAATAATCTCTTACTATGTACAGTGTAATGTGCCACCTGCTAGTATTTTAAGATGGGCATTGCCAGGCAGGATGACAAAGTTTAGAACAAAGATAATATGAATCATAGTCCCTGCACTGCAACTACAATTTGTGTGTGTGTGTGTGTGTGTGTGTGTGTGTTATGGGGCAGTTCAGAGTATGGGTGGAGCTGAATATAAATTATACTTAGCACCTGAGGAAAAAAGGAAAGGTAGAGAAGCATCAAGGGCAGATTGACCCCCAGATTACATATGGTTTGCTATATATATCTGAAGACAGCTTGGAGATCGTACCCACCTCCTATTTTACAGATAAGGAAATAATATCTCAAAGAAACTAAACATGCCCACATGCAGACAGATCATATTAGTAACACTAGAATTTGAATGCAGGTCCTCTCACTCCAAAGACAACATTCTTTTGACTTTAGCAGAATGTTTATGAGATAAGAGTTTCCACAGACTGGTTTCCCCTTTTAGTGAAATGAATGCCTTGATTTGGGCAGTGTGGTGACACAGTAGATTGCAAGTGCTGGAATTAGAAAGATTCCTCTTTCTGAATTCAAATATGGCCTCAGATATGGGCAAGTGACTTAACCTTGTTTACCTCAGTTCCCTCATCTGTAAAATAAGCTGGAGAAGGAAATGGCAAGCCAGTCTATTATCTCTGAACTTCGCCCCAAAACAAACAAACAGATGGAGCACAATGAGTCAGACATGACTAAAAAATGACTGAACAATAGCAACCCTTACAGAGTTGAGTTTTAATAACCCATTTCCGTCAAACAAACAGGAAGGGAAGTTATGAGTAGACAATAGTTGAGCTGAAAAATTACTCAGGGGGATTAGTTGGAGTCCAAGTTTAAACAATGCCATCTGACAGACTAAAACCCTAATATAATGACTGTGGCTAGTTTACAGGATGGAAGTAATAGTCTCATTCTAAATTGCTTTGATGAGACCCCACATGGAGTTTAGTTATGGATATTCTACTTTAGGAAAACGCTGACAAGTTGGAGAGAAATCAGACCGTTGAGAGACCTGGAGGCCATGCTCCATGAAGATTGGTTTGAAGGAACTGAGGTTGTTTAGCCTGGAGAAGAAAAGACAGGGAAGATACAATAGCCATTTTCAAACATTTGAAGAGCTGTCATGTGGAACAGGGATTAGGCTTGTCTTGTCCCTGAAGGAGAATTGGAGCTGAGAGGGAGATAGAAGTTGCAGAGAGGAGGCAGATTTCAGCTCAATGTCAGCAACAACTTCCTGGCATTATCTCCCTCTGGATATAGTCAGATTCCCCATTGCTAAAGGTAATCAAATCAAGCCAATGGAGAACCACTTCTTGGGAGAGTGGAAAGGAAACTCTTGACCTATATCAATTGGATCAGATGACTCCTAATATTCCTTCCTACGCCGAGATTTTGTGATTTCATGGGTGGTCAATCTGGTTACAGTACAACTAAAGCTAAGGAGGAGGAAGAAGAGGGCAGATGGGAAGAATAGAGCCAGATGGTAACTTTCTAAGTGTGATTCCTCTAAGGTAAAATTTATCCCTTGATTTCTTGGGCAGTCTACTTATAGAAATAAGAACAGGGGAAAGGATGTGTCTGGATGGGAACTTCCCCAGGTTACTTCTCCTTAAATAACCTTCATCTTTGATTCTTTCTTCTCTTCCAATTTCTACATCCAAGCAGTGTTGTCGGTTCTACCTCCACAATATCTTTTCTTTTTTCTACTCCCATTATGACCTTTCAGGAAATAAGTTGGGTGCAAAATTGTAACTGGGATATGACTCTAGAGTTTTTCCCAAGGGACCCAACATGTTAGGGAAGGATCCATGCCTCAGGACCTATGTACCACCCCACCTAGCTTTCCTCCCAAGGATTGCTTGGTGTGACTTCACCCTGTTATGTCACAACCCTCAAATGATTTTTTTAGTAATCCTAGTTAAAATCCTGTCTCATTCAAGAGGATAATGCTGGTGATTGTAATTTAAGGCCAGGAAAAGAGAAACTAGAACTCAATGATAAGTGGCTGACGTAGAGGGAAGGAATGGGTGATCAAAAATTTAAAAAGAAAAAAAAAAGGATAAAAGACATTCTTGGCCATGTGCAGGCTAAAATAAACAAGAAACCTAAAATCCTTGAGACTGACCAACAAGGTCACTAGTCATGCTTCCAAATTTGTCCTAATTACATAAGACTTGATCTCAGTTTTCTGTGGAAAATCATTTCCTGAATAAACACCTAACTTTAAGGTTGCCTGATCTTCTAGAGGGTTTGCTGTTGTTTTAAAGAGACTGTGAGATCTTAGGAATATTTTCACTAGGTGGAGGAGTGCTGATAGGCAAATAAGAGAGTGTGGCTCTAGAAAATAAAATGTGGCATCTGGATCTGTATTTCACAATATTTTAAAAATATGCATGTATGTATGTATGTACATATACATACAGATATATATGCACACATACATATATACATATATCCAGCTTTCAAGATTTTTACATTTTTCTTTCCTCTGGGCTACACAGCTAGTTTGATTTCATTGATAGGGGGAACTCTCACAATATGTTTCATTTATCAATACAGATCTGCATCCATCCCTGCAACTTTACAGTTTTAAAGAAATATCAGGAGTACTAAGACATTAGATAACTTAGCTAGGGACACCTAATCACTCTTTGTCAGGGGCGGAGCATTAGCCTCACACTTCTTGAGTCTGAAGGTAGATCTCTATTGGCTATATTATGCAGCCTTTTCCTAGGGTTCTCATTTAGATGTCGAAAAATCCAGAACTTTGAAGGATGTAGAAAAGATTTTTTTCAGGTCCATAAAGCAGTGAAATGAGATGGTAAACTGAGGAAAAAATTATTTGAAATAAAGTGTTCTCCTCAAAACTGATATATTAATCCTTCATTTCCTCCTCAATTGGAAAAGTAAAGAGTGCAAATAAATGCTTCAGTTATAATGTGGGCAAATAACCCACATCATTGTTACAATCACTTGAGTTGCCTAACTTCCTTTGAAATGTTATGGGCAGAAAGTGATAGTAAACTGTTTATATCCTTTGACCTAGCAATGTCACTATTAAATTTGTATCCCAAAGAAATTTTTAGAAGGAAAAGGATCTACTCACAAAAATATTTCTAAGCTCTCTTTGTGGTGGCAAAGATTTGGAAATTGAGGGATGCTCAACAATTAGAAAATGGCTGAACAAGTTGTGGTATATACATATAATGGAACACTATTGTGCTATAAGAAATTCTGAGCATGTAGATTATAGAAAAACCCAAAAAGATTTACATGAATTGATGCTGAGTGAAGTGAGCAGAATCAGGAGAACACTGTACACAGTAACTACATCACACAATGATCAGCTAGGATAGACTTACCTCTTCTCAACAATATAGTGATTCAAGATAATTCCAAAAGATTCATGATAAAAAATGTCATCCACATACAGAGAAAGAACTATGGAATCTGAATGCAGATCAAAGCATACTATTTTCATTTCTCATGGTTTTTCTTTTTATTCTGATTTTTTTCTGATTCTTATTTCTGAAAAAATGACCAGTGTGGAAATATGTTTAATATGATTGTAAAGGATAACTCATAGCAGATTGCTTGATGTCTTTGGGAGGGTAGAAGGGAGAAAACAAATTTGGAATTCAAAATCTTATAAAAGTGAATTTTGAAAACTTATCTTTCCTTGAAATTGGAAAAATATTAAATATAAAAAATGAAATGTGATGTCAAGGAGTAGTGTAGCCCAAGTTTGTATGGCAATTAGGGGTTAAAAGAGCATAACAAAGTCGGGGGAGGGAGGATGCAGACATCTATGGATATAATTAGGAGAGATCTGGGGAAGCAATAGGGTTTGGGGAGGGAAAGGAACAATAAAAATCCAATTGGCCATCTTTGTTTCTAATATGTAGAGTTTTAGTTAAGTTGTTAAACTTACGTTCAAGGGACATATCTGCTGATTTTTCCCTTTTCTCCCTGAGCATAGCAATTTTTCATCAAAGTGTTGTTGTTTAGATAGTGTTGCTGACGTTATTTTTCTTTTGTTGATTTGAAGTAGAATACTTAGACTTATGTTCCTATCTCTCTCATTATTTTGTTTTCAGGCACTTAAGTGGGGAGGAAATGATTCATGAATTCACACAAGCATAAAACAGATTTTTTTGGAAAAAAATTGTCTTTACTTCAGAAAATATAATTCTTCCATTCTTATCTTTTTAATTTTCTGTATTAGATTTGTAGAATTGATTCCATTTTGAAAAAAAATTGTAAAGGATTGGTATGTATTTATGGTCTATAAATGAGTGTGTCTGATTGTTAAAATTTGTGCAGAGAGGAATTAGTTTGAGCTTCCATTTTTTGGCATCTTATTTCAACTGCCACCATTACTTGTTCCCACAGAAAAACCACTTGTTTCAATTACTCACAGGGCTCACAGGGGACATCAGGTAGTCATCAGGTTTCTTACTCTACCTTAAACCAAATACTTTTCTTTGATTTTGATCTGGAACTGGGAATCCCAGTTAGAAACTCTCTCTCAAGTGGATCAGCAACTCAGCTGTAACTTAAAGTAACCTGCCTTCCAAACTAGGAGCTTAAGTAACTTGACCATACTTACTTGGTATATATCAGAAACACAACTTGAAACAGATCTCTGATCTCTGTCCACTCTATCGTATTTCATTTCTTTATTTAATCCTACAAAAAGATCTGTAAACTTTATTCTATCTGAAAAGGGAGGTCAATTTTTATAATTTTCTAGTGAAATTTGATCTATATCATTAACAATCATTTCTAAGCTCTTAACTACATTCCAGGCACTGTGCTAAACACTAGGGCTACCAGAAAAAAGGAAAAAAAAAAAAAAAAAGCAAAAACACGGTCCCTGCCTTCAACAAGTTTACATTGTAATGACTTGGATATGGCTCTATGTGAGACTGGTGACCTTCCAAAATGGATGAATGAGTTTAATATTTGAGCAAATTCTAAATTCAACATGAAACTCATTTAAGTTCACTATGTTTCCCTTGATTTCTATGGGAATGTATTACCTAAAATCTTAAATTTCCCAATGATTTAGAGCTCCATTAGGTTTTAAAGAAAATTATAGTACAATTTAAGCTAAGTTTCTGAAGAGTAAAAGAAGCTCACAGTGAGGAAGGATCTTAGTTCATTTGGTTCAATTTAAAAGAAATCTCTTCTATAAACCTAGACATAAATAGCCAGTTGTTGACACTCCTTATCAACCTAGGAAGTTCATTCTACTTTTGCATAACTATGTTTTCTAACTCTTCATGAACCTATTAAGGTTTGCTTGACAAAGATACTGGAGTGGTTTCCATCTCCAGTTCGTTTTATGTGAGGAAACAAAAGCAAACAGAATTGAATGACTTGCCCAGGATCACACAGCTAGTAAGTATCTGAAGTCACATTTGAATTCAGACCCTCCTGACTCCATACACTCTGCCCACAGCTAAGAATATGCAATTCACCAGATTTATAGGTTTGTTAACCCTATACCAAATGCAAACAATGTTAGTCTAGTCTGATTCTTCCTTAAAGAACCTATCATTGGTTTTTAGTGATCATTTCCCTCCCAACATATTCATAAATCACTCCTTTAATAGTATATTCTTGAAAAAGAGGCATTCATGTGATCTGGTTTGGAATTGTATTAAAACAGCATCTTTTGCTTAGATCTTCTCTCATAGCCCTAGTGAGCAGGAGTAGCATGCTGAGGAGGAGCTGAATTCTTTTCTGAACAAGAGAACCATAAAGCATTAGCAAGCATGCTAGGAAAATGATGAAGGGTAAAATGTGTGCACACCATAATTCCAACACACCTCTAAATTATGACTCACTGATAAAATATACCTTATATATGATGTAAACCCCCAAATGTGCTTGGAAATTCTTTTGAAACCATTTATAATAACACCTTACCTTTATAGGTATATAACACTTTAACTTTCAAAAGCATTTCCACATCTATTATCTCATTTCATCCACACAACCTGGCAAGGTAGGTAGAGCAGATATTATTTTCCCCACTTTACAGAGACCTCAAGTGGTTGTGACTCATCCCGTGTATCATAGCAAGTTAGTGTCAGAACTGAGAGTAAAATCCAACTCTTTACACTATTTCACGTTGCCTGGTAGGAAGACATACACATACTATAATTTAGAGCCATTTTGAATTAGCTCAGCTATAAGCCCTAGGGCAGATTTCTCAAACCACTTCAGAGTATACTCACCAGGCCCAAGTGGCTCAAACTCAATGAATGAATAAAGCATTTTATTCATTATATTAAAAATGTGTATTTGCCAGAGGTAGGGATTCACTGATCTTAGAACCTTAAAGTTATACTTTGTTTTGGCCAGTGTGAGTTAATCAGCAGATTCCAAAATACTGCTCTTTTAGACTTAAAACTTATTGCCTAAGGACTTTGAATCATGGGGGAAAAATCATATAGATTCCAATATCCCTGTTTAATCACGGCCACAACTTTCTAGGTTGTGAAACACCATTGGCTGTTTAGTACTACTACATCTGCCTGGGATTACAAGATTTGGCTGTCTTTATCCAAATGATTTGATGATGATTTAAGACCAGGAGAAGAAAATTCAGAATATCCCAAGATATGTCATCTAATTAAAATGACTCAATTTTACAAATGTGGAAAACTGAATCCCAGAAAGAGAAAGGACTTCCAGAAAATGTTCAAAGGAAGTGATGGGTGGGGACCCTTCTTCATTCCAGCTCCAGAGATTTTCCCACATATCAAGATTGCCACTTCTGTTTTGCACTGCAGAAAAAAATTAGAATATAGTGAAAAGAAAAGAAACTTAGTGAGAATTTTCCCAACATGACAATGACTTTTATCTTCCAAAAGTAAATTATATGACATTGGTCTTTAGTCAAGGGATTCCTTCTTTTGTTTCTCCACTAGTATTGATTCTGTGTATTCTCCTTTGTCCTTCCTTCTCTCCAGATGTCACCGAGGACCGGCATAGGTGCTTACCTAAAGTTAAAGGTAGAAAGAAGGGAGGAAATAATTGCAGCAAACCCTCTTTTTAAGAAAAAGGTTTGATTTTTTGCTAGAATGGCAATGTCCCAGCCTGTACATTTAAATTGCTTGTCAAAAAGAAGAGTAGAAATCTTCAGAGGTAGAAACGCTGGAATTTTTCTCCTTCTCTGCTGACTGAAGAATATTAGAGATGTTGGGCTTTTTGTTTCCCTTCCCTATGTGGAACTAGCTTCTTAGAGAATTATTAGATTTTGCTGACATCAATTCAGAAAGAGACAGGAACGGAAAGAACATGGAACAGGGAGGGTGGAAAAATCCCTGTTTTTCTTATAGTGTCAAAAAAGAAAAGAGAAAAAAAAGATTTTTATTTTATTTGTTTTTGCTTTGAGAGACTTTGCAGTGCATAGAGAAACAAACTTCATTTCATACTTTTGCAAAAGCCCAGCACCACTGCTCCTGCAAATAGGAGAAAAGTATCTATTTTTAAAGAGATAATTGTTGCTTGGATTTATTATAAGTAACAACACTTTAAGAAGTGTGCATGATTCATGGCTGTGTGCAAAGATAAAATCCCAATAACTATCATCTTCCATTTTCCTTCTTGAATCTAAAGGCTAATTATTTAGAACAGCTTCCTGGGAGATGGGGGTGTAATGGGGGTGGAGTAGGGTGGTAAGTAGGATGTCCAGGGTGACTAGAATAAGATGGTATCAACAAGACTGGCACTTCAGAGGTCTTGGATGGCATCTATGGGGCATGAGAAGCTGGGGGGAGCCACCCTTTAGGGAGCTCAGCTGGCAATGACTAGAATACTGTTCAAAAGAAGTTTTCAGCCCTGTTCTAGGGCATATGCACACAACCAGCTGAAATCGTTTGCAATTGGAAAACAAAATATATGAGAAAAGAGGCGTCTGGGAGCAGAGTAGGAGCAATCATACCGTTATATGTGAAGCATGGGATAAACAAGCTCCTGTGGCTTGCATTCCAAGCCCTTTGGATCAGGGTAAAATTGAAGTGAACAAAGCAAACTATGTATTATTAATGTTAGTATTTCTTTTAAAGATTGGATATGGGCAGGCACATAACATTGCAGTAAAGGAAAGGAAAGACTTGCAAACTGACAATTATTTTCCTTCAATTCTCTCCCAGTGGGAGATGATATGTAGCTTCCCCCCCTTATCATTTTCTTCTCTTTTTTTTGAGTGTGGGTTCTTTGAAATGTACCTTCTCCCCTCAAAATAAAGAAAAGGAATGAAGGATATCACATCCCACTGTGGAATCCAAGAGTGAAGGACATCATATCTCAGTGTGGAATCCAGGAAAGGAAGGAGAAGAGACGATAAAAATACAGGAAAAGAGCAGAAGAGGAAGGGAAAACAGAAGGAGAAAACAGTTTGGGCAAAGAATTAAAGCAGAGTTCATAGCGATAGGACACAAAATTGACAGGCTTCTAGCAGATTTATCTTGTACCCTGGGAATCTGTCTAGAATCTTAACCCCTTTGGGAAAACATTTACACAGTCTTCCCAGACTGAAACACAAAGTTAAGAGTAGCTCGGTTTTCTTTTGATGGAAACAAGGACTTGTTTCTTTTCCATGTCTCCTTGCCCTCTCTTGCCTGTACCTTTATAGCTGCTCACTCCATTGCACTGTCTGCAATTCAGTTTGTCTCGCTCCTTCATTTACCTATCAGCAGGTAAAAGAACTTGGCTAGGGCAGCCTCACTTCTCTCTGTACCGTGCAGATGGGAAACTTGGGGCTTTAATTATCTGGGATTATGGGAATGATAAACTATTCACTGCAAAGCTTTCTGTTCCAAATTCCCCATAGCAGCAGTCAATCAAGGCAGGGCAAAGGATGGGCATAGGGACCTCACATTTTAAAAAGATTTTTAAACTCTTAATCCCTATACAAATCTTGGTGGAAGACCCAAAACATCAGGGCAATGGGATTCAAAAGTGGTCTGTGAGTAACTACTGTGTGACCAGCACTAGATGGTCTCTGAGGATCTCTTACATTACTGAGATTATACCATGGTCTAGGAACTATGTATAAATATAGATGGAAAAAAATTAATAGATTCTCTCCTTGAGTAACTTGAAGATGACTGAAAGATACAACACCAATATATACACTCCCTTCATAAGATAAGATGTATTTATTTTTACATTATTTTGTTTATAGTATAAACCTACATATTGTCTGCCTGAGTAAATGTTAGCTCTTTGAGAGCGGGAACATCTTCTTTTTTATTTTTCTATCTCCAGTGTCCAGTTCTATGCTGTTTCATAGTAGGCATTAAGGAAATACTCATTGCTTGATTAATCTCTGTGTAAATGACTTCCAAATGCAAATCATCACCCCACACCTTGCAGCAGAGCTCCATTCTTGTATTCCCACATGCCTTTTGAATATAGCCACCTGGATTTCCTATAAGAAACTTAAAGTGGTCTTATGTTAAACTGAACCCTTGACCCCATGACCTGTCCTTCCTAAATTTTTTCTATTTCTATCATAGCCCAAATCATCTTTCTAGAATTCCATCATCTTAAGCTTAGAATCATCTATGTCTCTTTACTTACCCTTTCCTCAAAAATCAATTCTTACTTTGTAAAATTTCTCCACACATAATCTCTCATACTCTCATACATCCAACCACTACTCTCATAAATTCAATTCTTATCTGTATGCACTTAAAGTTTTAGAATACCCTGCCAATTGTTCTTCTATATACTGTTATATTCAATCCCATCTCCAAATTGATACTCATTCATAATCTTCACAAAAAATTTTATGATCATGTTTAATCTCTACTCAAAACCATCAGTAATTCTCCTTTGCTATACAGAGACATGTAGAAAGAAAACTGGACTTGAAGACAGAGGACACCTAGGTTTATATCCCAGCTTTGTCACTTATTAGCTGTATTATTCTAGCTGTATTATTCTATATCTATTCTTAAAAGCAGAAACATTCTTTGCCTTTCTTTTTATCCCCATCATTTAGCACAGTGCCTTGCACATGGCAAGCATTTAACAATTTAACTTGGTTTTACTTGATCAGCCATGTCCATGTTATATAAATTTGTCATTGTACTTTTTCTGGGCTTTTTTTGATCATTATCTTCCTTTCCTTAGTATCTTCTTTAGTTGTGTGTTTGTCTTCCTTACCTCCACCTATTATATTTGATATTCCTAGCAGAGCCCGTGTCACAACTCTTTGTGTCCCCACAGCCCTTGGCACAATGCTCTGCACATAGTCAAGCCTTAATAAAATGTTATTGAATGGAAATAAGCTGAATTGTGCAGAACACAGGGATGCTTCCTCAGAAAGGCAATGGTATGCAAATGATTAGGGCGATAATTATGGATTAAAGGGATTGCTCTTAATTGTTCAGTTATTTTTCACAGCTGTGTCTGATACTCCTCAACCCCATTTGGGGTTTTCTTGACCGAAGATATTGGATCAGTTTGTCATTTTCTTCTCCAGATCAGGAAACTGAGACAAACAGTAACTTTCTCAGGATCACACAGCTGCCTGGGGATGGATTTGAACTCACAAAGGTGAATCTTCCTGGCTCTAAGCGGGGCACAACCCACTGTGCTACTTAGCTATCCCGAGGGATAGTCCAGATTATAGAAGGTGTTGAAAAGGGGCCTAGAAGATACAATGTGTAAGAGAAATCATTAGACTGTGACCATCACAACACTATTTCAGAATGTTATGACAGTTTAGTTTGCTTTTAGAAGGATGAGCAATCATCTGCCGATGACCCATGACAATCTGTTCCTTTCTCTGTAACACCCGCATTTGTTTCAGGATGGGTAATCCCCAGTAGAGATGAAGGAGCCCAGCTGTGTTTGGATTTTATAACATTCTTCAGGATCCTTCTCAGATGTTTTGGTTTATGGTAAAGTTGGAAATACAGTATTATCCTGATCATTATTATTATCATTGATTCAACCACTAATAATAATTAATGTTTACTGAACATCAGTAATGGGCTTTGAAATGTTCCGAGACAAAATTAGACTTGGCCTCTTTCCAGTGGGCTTACAGTAAAATCAGAAGCAACCAAGATACCACCCAAACTTTGTTTTTCTCTTGAGGACCAAAGGCTTAAAAGGGAACTGCTGGTTTGAAGAGGAAATCTAAGGCAGCCACAGGAGAAAGAAGGTCAGTGGGGAGAGGTGCAGTGCTTAGGCTAGTTCCCAGATTCCCTCTGGTTATATTTTGCTGAGTTCATCAAGTCCAAAAGAGCCCCTCCTTGGTGCCATCTTAACCTTAATTAAATGCTCTGAGTGTTTGTTTCAAGGAACACAAAGTAGATTTTTATAAAGATGAAGATGCCTTATCCCACAATCCTCTTTAACCCATAACTTGCAGCAGATGATTCCTTTATTAATATGACAAATCATCTCCCCCAAAAGGATCATGAACATTAGAGACTTTGCCTTTGATTCCCAGTGTTCTATTGCCATAGCCCCAACAACTAATGTTGATAACTTGACACAACTCTGCCTTACTTAATTCCAACTCATGAGCAAGTCAAGGCATCATCCTTGTGTCTTTGGTTCTCTTCTAGAATGAAGAATGAACAACAGCTAAATCAAGAAATCCACTAAAAAGTCCCTTCAGTAGCTACTTCTCAAGTTATTAGGGCATTGTCTGCTTGTCTGCTTTCTTTGTTTTTATTTGGGTATTAAGTCATAAAAAATACATTTGACTTTGTAATATCATGTATACATAAATATACATGTACATATACATATACATACATACACATATAGAGAAATAGAGGAGAGACAAAAAGATAATCAGACACATACACAGACGCACACACACAGAGACAGACAGGAAGCATGATGTGATGAATAGAGTGCTAGAGTTGGGAACCACCTAAATTCAAACACTAGGTCAGACATTTTCTAGGGTGTGTATGGCCCTAATAAGTATAATTAATTTAGTATCTCAGTATCAGTTTCCAAATCTATAAAATGGAGTTAATAGCATTTGCCTTACAAGATAATTATAATGATCAAATAAGATAATATAAATGAAATCTGGCATGTAAATTAGTTATTTTTATTACCATTATTAATAATACTTCATGTTAATCATGTTTGACATTATCATATATGTGCCTTCTTCAATAGTTGGACCAATGAGGAGAGGGAGGAGAAACATGGCACTGATGCGAGTTACTGTATAAACATTCAAAAATTTGTGTCTCATTATGAAACAAAATAAATATTACAAAACAACAAGAAAACAGAATGTTAGCACTGGAAGCACCTTAGAGATCATCCAGTCCAAAAGTCTAATTTGGCAGATAAAGAAGCTGAGGCCCAAAGAGGAGAGAAGATTTTCTTCAAGGTTACTCAACAAGTTATTGGCAGATTTGGTCCTGGCAAAAGTTCCCCTGAGTCTTTTCACTTTGGCAGCACTTTGGGATAGGCTTTGAAAGTGTATCAGAAACATGAATTCTTTTGAATGCTAACATATAAGTCACTATCATAAAAGAGGTGTACCTGATTTTCAAAGTAAAGAGATGCAATACAGACTTCCTTGATTGCTCTGACTGAAATAATAGCCTTCATACTTACCTTTGAAATGAAAGTGGCTAATTCTCAGATATGAATCTGTAAGTAGCTTTGTACACAGATAAGTATTTTTAAAAAATAAAAATGGTTTTATTAATGTCTCTTCTGATACTGTCTTAAAATAAAAGCAGTCCATTATTGATACTTGTTTTGTGAAGGGTCTACTATAATCTCTAGACCCGCTGGATTGTAGCAAAATGGTTTTTATTGTTATTTGAGTCAAGTATATCAAGCCTTCTCTTATGCTTATGTTAAATTTATTTTTATTTTTCCCTCACCTAACAATTGAGTTCTTAATGATCCATGCAGTCAGGGTTAAGTTCCCTTAAAAAAAAAAAAAAAAATACAAAAACATTATTTGAAACTTTTCACAATTACCTTGATCTCATTCTTAGTGTTGCCAGAAGTAGTTAGGGAATGAAGTGGTTATAATATTAGGCTTAGAGAAAGCTTACATTCTAATTCTGCTTGAAACATTCACTTAGCTGTGTGAACCTGGACAAGTAATTTAACTTCTTTTATTCTCAGTTTCCTCATTCATAAAATAGGGATAACAATAACCTACTTCAACAGATAGGTGAGAATAAAATTGTGAGAATTGAGTAATATAGTATAAATCACTTTGCATGTCTTAAAGGGCTACAGAAATACTAGCGATGATGAATAACGATAGTGACAGTGAAAATGATTATGATGATGATGATGTCATCCCAATTGAACTATGACATGCTTTCGTTGTTTGAGAGGACTGAAGGCAATTCCAAAACCAATCATTCAGACATGGCATCCAACACTCCTTATCATGATCTTCCATATTGTTATTAATTTACAGAGGAGACAATAGGACATAGAAACCAGCTTGTGTCTTCTTATTCTATGAACAGTCACAGACAGTTTCTCATACTTGCCTCTGATCTCCGTGTCCTCATACATGGATTCTAGCCTCTGTCTTCTTGCTCCTCTTTCTTTTTGATAGATGTTCTTCTGCTAATTCATTCATTCTTCTCCTACATTCTTGAAATGCTTTCCACTAATGTCTATCACCACACCTCTGGCTTCATCAGTGATGAGAGAGATGGAGAGATGGAGAGATGGAGAAAGAGAGAAAGAGAAAGAGAGAGAGACAGAGAGAGAGAGAAAGACAAAGAGAGAGAGAGAAAGAGACAGAGAGAGCGAGAGACAGAGAGAGACAGAGACAGAGAGAGAGAGAGAGAGAGAGACAGAGAGAGAGAGAGAGAGAGAGAGAGAGAGAGAGAGAGAGAAATAAGAACAGAGACACAAAGCATGGTAAGGTTTCTAAAACAACCTTGTAGACAAATTGAAGTAGTGGGCAATTTCATGACTATCTCAGTTCCTCAGTTCAACTCTTATTAATAACACTATGTTCTAACAAGTAACTATCCATTGGCCTTAGAAACTGAAAAATAAACACAACTATAAATAATAACTTTGCCAAATCATTCTAATACCATATCTCTGGGTAAAAAAAAAAAAGTCAGTCTACATTTGCCATTTCTAAGATTTTATATTGAGAATAGAATGATCAACAGAGTCACAATCTATTAATTTGCTAATCTTTTAGAGATATTTATAAAATTTAACTTTTTTCAGAATAACATTTTTGACCTTCCTTCTCTTCATCTGGCAATTGTAACAGTCACTGTATTGTCATGGAGTGCAGTAAGTTTAAGAAGACTGCAAAGAAAAGAAGTAAAGGTGTAAAACCTTTAAAAGTCAACTAAACACTTTTATATTTGCTACTAGAGGTAGTAGGGAGCCACTGGTGTTCACTGAACAGGACAGTGATATGGTTAGTTTTAGGAAGATCAGTTTGACAGTGGAGTGGAAGACAGATGAGAGTAGGAGAAGGCTGAGGTAGGCAGAACAATGATTAGGCTACAGCAGTCATCCAAGCATGATAGTTTAAGATGAGACATTCAACTGAAGCTATCCTGTATGCAGCTGGAGATGAAAAACTAGAGCTAAAGAGACTTGAGCTCTATACACTATGCACTAGATGTATACAAATTCAGATATTTGTCAATTTTCCATCAATATAAAACCTGTATATGCATTTTTAAAAATCATCCAGGTCCATAATAGTTAAAAATGTGTTGAATTGGTGCTAAATAGCAGATATATAGAAGAATCTCCTTTTACATAAATGATATTGCTGTGAATAGTTTATCTTGATTTTAGCAGAATCAATCATGTATCTCATATTAATCTTATGAAAAAGCTATGTATTTTTATAAAGAAAATTGTCATAATCTATTTCCTTTGTAAGCTTAGATTCTTGTGGGTATACTGACCAATATATATGCACATATGCATTTATACCTACTTATACACACATATATTAACAGACCTGAAAGTATAGACTTTTGGGGGGAGGGCAGGTTTGAAAGTCATTGAATTTTTTTTTTCATTCACCTAACTTTTAAAAGCTAAAACAAGGAAAAGATTCAGAAATATATCTGCTTTGTGACTATGCTTAGGATAATACCAAAGGTCCCCCAAAGTAAACGCCATTTCCTTTTAGGAGAAGTGATTCACCCCACAGAGCCCAGGAAGAAATGGGAATTTGGAAGGAGAGAAGAGGGCAATCCTAAGAGAATCCATAGAGAATCCATAGAGATCCTTTAGCTCCATTTCCAAAGGAAGGTCAGATAACAGAAATCTTCTGCACTTCATCATCCCACCATGCCTTAGTTTCTTGATGAGGTTCAGTTCTCTCTTATTTGCTCTCAGATTTCAAAATGAGATCTGACTTTGGTGCTTTCTCACTGTAAATTAGGAACATGATAAAAATCAGGCTAGAGTATTTACAGTAGGGAACAATGCTGCCAAAGCAGAAGGCGGCCTACCTGACCTAATCCATCTTTTTCCATCTCTACTGCCTCTGACTCTGTGATTATGATTTCATGGATATGATTGCTGCTGCACATCAGGCCTGCCTGCTGGTAGATTCAGACCAGCCATCATCTCCCACAGACTCAAGCAGGCAACTGTCCCCTAACTGAAGTCAACTCTATTGCTCATTCCTCCACTTTGCTTCATTCTAAGGATAAATCAGCTGAATATCTGGAGCCCTGGTGTGTGCAGTAATGGTCTCTGCTAATTAATTGGCTGGGGATTGCCAGACAGTACTATTGGCACCTCCAAAAAACAAGGGACTACATCAGATTGCATGCTATTTCACATTTTTCAGGCCTTCTGCAAAGCTGGCTTGTAACCTTGTTACAGATTATGAATCTTGACTCCAGTAAGAGCCCCAGCAGCTGGAGCACCTGCTCTGCTGGTACATCACAAGCAAGCTGTAACAAGTTACTTTATTCTCAGGTTCCAATCTCCCTTTCACATCCCTTGAAATATAGACCAAGCATAAGACATCTGGAAGTTTTCCTCAATCTAACCTTTTTTTGGTAAGAAGGGAGTGAGGTTACTGCAGGCTTACTCTCTATAGAAACGCATCTAACCTCAGAGCAGACAACATACTTATGGGTGGAGACATACACTGAGAACATTGCAGTTACTAAAAAACTCATTCTCTATGGAAATATATGTAATCTCAGAACACTCAGAAGAAAATAAACTTGTGGCTGGAGACACTCTCTCTGAGAACATTCCAGTTACTAACAGCTTTGCCCTCTATGAGAAGGGGACAAGAGGCTGGCAGAGACCAGAATCTGGGGTTAGAAGACTTTGACCAAGATTTTGGCTCTTTCTGGTGGGTCTAAGAACTCTTAATGCCTTGAAAGAGTCTCCTTTGCCTAAAGTTTTCCAGTATCCTCCCTCCACACCCCTCTTTTCCAATCTTTATCTGCAATCAGCCACTAAATTGATTTTCCTCTTTTCATATAATTTCAAATGTCATGCATTGGCTAGGAATCATGCTCCTTTTGCATAGCTCAACCAAAGGTCATTCATTTGGCTGCTGTTGTTTCACTCTTTCCCCCCCTCTCCTTTCTAGAGGTGGTAACTGATCTGGATGAGAACTTTCAACAGAGGTACTCCAGCAGAGGCATGCACTAAAACCCATAATATAATTTCTTTGTGTGACAAAGGTAAAGGAAAGGAATCTCTTCAGTTATGAGAACAGGGTATAAGGAAGAGAAGTTTTCACAGGCACCCAGATGGTTCAGGGCTAGAATAGATTCCAAAACAAGTTACCAAAGGCAAAAGGGAGATATCTTTGTACATCTATATTTAAGAATACTATTTTTAAAACAACAAAAAAAAGTTCCTTTAAATAGGATTTATGTTCTGTGTAAAGGCAGAAGGAAGAATAGCTAGTCTGTTTCTTTTTTGGATTTTGTTCATTTTCATTCAACATTTATTTGACACCTATATTAAGTTCAAATTCCTACATTAGATCCTGGGGCTACAAGGATGAAACAATTGATTTCTAAGAGGATTTATCAGGAGTGAAAAATAAGGGTACAAATTATGAGAAGAAAAATTAGAATGTGAAAAAGATATAGGCAATGTAGACAAAGTATTATGACAATCATAGAATGAGAGATAATTTCTAGCAGGGCATTTCAGAGAAGACATAATGGAAAAGATGACCCTTGACTTGCTCTTCAAAGTGGCATTGGAGAGAACACTGGATTTGAGGTGAAAGGACCTCAGTTTGAATCTTTCCTCTGATATTGCCTTGTGAGTTTGAACAGGTTACCTCACCTCTCTGAAGTTCAGTTCCTCATCTATAAAATGAAAACTTTATACTAGATAACTTCTCTTCATCTCTAAATTTATGGTCTTTAAGGAAGGAACTGACAATGGAGTTGATTCCTATCATAAAGAGAGAAGGACCAGTCTATTTTGGTCATCAAAGTTCAAGTTGGATTGTGGAAAGCCTTCAATGCCAGTATAATAGTTTTGGCCTTTATCTAGTGGGTTACAGGTTTTGTAGAAGGTGAGTACTATTATCAGAATTGTGCTTTAGGAGGATCACTCACATTTATATATAGGATAAATTAGATTACAGATGGATTAGAGAAGCAGGGAGAAGAGTTAAGAGGCCATTATATCCATATAACCAAGAGGTGATAAATGTCTAAACCATAATGATGACAGGACAGTAGAATAGAAGAGTTGGATTTGAAATAAACTGGGGAGATGTACTATAAATGTAGCCGCATGATTTGGTTATGTTTGAATTATAAAAAGCAACATTTTCCTGTCCCTGGCTTCATTTGACAATGGAGATGCTTCAGCTTAATGGAGATGCCATAGGTCCTCCACCCTTGGAAGTAAAGGGGAGGAAAGGGGAAAACTCCATGCCAGCAGTATCTCCCAGATTTATATCTATAACAGGGCAGTAATCTGTGGAAATGATGGTCCAGGCCATGTGGTACAGTGACCCAGTTACCATGGGGAACTTGTATATTCTTGGCTTCCTTGTTGCTTTCCACATGCTCGGCAGAATTACAGAAGAGGACATCTTTGCTTCTGCGAAATATAAATATTATAGAGAGATGCTCATTTCCCCCCTGCTTGATGATTATTATCAGAGATATGCAAGAGGACTTCATTACGAAACATTGTCCTTCATAACGAGCCCTCAGAAGGCTTTTTTAGAGCATGAATAAGCCATACCAGGAATGAATTACATTTAACTCTTAGCTATATGCTGAATTAATAACTATCAGAATAACTTGGGAACTGAGCAAATGCCCTCCCCCATACTTTCTTCATGTTACTGTCTATAGCCTTTATTTTATCGGTAAGCATCTTGTTTTAGATTTGTAATAAATAGTCCTCTCTTGGAAGAAGGGAAGCATAGAGAAAAGAGAAAAATGGGTTTTTGAGGCTTAATATTGCCAAGCATTCACAGTGTGTGCTAATGAATCAAATATTCAAAAGGGATTACTGTCAAAGGAGTGAAAAACCTAAAACATACTAACAACTAAACAAAGAGTTGTCTCCCTATCTTATCTGTGGCAAGTTGAGTGACAACATAGATTCCACCATACAGCAAATGACCTCACAAATCTGTACTGAAAAGGCCAAACTAGACATTTAAATCCACCACTCTTCTGTGTACCTCTTGGGTTTTCTGAGTTGGGGTAAGTGAAAATCATACTTCCAAGGAATTCTGGCCTCACACAGTTTTGTGAATTATTCTGTTATATCTCATGATCTATCTCTTTCCACCACCCAGAGCCCCAAATTTTTTAATAAAAGTTTTAAATCATATCTTCTGTTTCTCCAAAAGAATAGAAATCCCCTAAGATAGCTGTTCTGTATGTGTATGTCTCTTCCTACAGGGGTAGTGGAACTGAGAAGCAATTCCTCAGAGAACCAAGTCACTGGGGAGCAGAAGTAAGGGATGAGAATTGGTCACAAACTGGTTGACTGATTTCTCATAGTTCTGAAGCCCCACCTCAAATCAGCACTAGAAGGAAAATAAGGAAGTATGTGATTGTGACTCTCTTAGGGCACTTAATCATGTTCTCATTTCTAAGAAATTGAGAGGTAACATAATATGGTGATGATACTAATAGTCCTAGTCCTCCTACTCTTACTACAAGCATATGTGTATGTACACATATGTACATATTTTTACATATGTGTATATCTAAAACTGCCTATATAATTTTATTTATATGTGTATATATATATATATATATATATATATACATACATACATACATACATACATATGCAATTGTGTAGGGTGAGACTGGGGGAAGGCCAAAGGCAAACCTCTCAGATGAAGTGAATTTGTGTTTTTCTCTGTAGTACCACTGAAGGAAGAGAGACAAAAGGTCAAAGCAGCTGTGGCTGGAACTGTGGCCAGTGTTGCTTCTGTCCACGGCACAATTTCTGCCATCAGAACAATGAGCCTCCTGGCCAGACGAGTCTGTTATCAGCCAGCAGCAGGCTGAGAAATAATCTCAAACCACAAGCAACAATAGGGGCCGTATCTCAGGCCAGGTAATGAGGAGTCTTTAAACTGTCTCTGCTCGATTTTATTATCCTTTAGTTTTACACTTTTCAGCTCAGAATAGTCTTATCTTTTCTTTTTTCTTTTCTTTTCTTTTCCTTTTTTTTTTGTATTTTTTTGTTGTTATGGGGAGTTTTTTCCCTCCCTCTCCTCAAAGAGGGAAAGATTAGTTGACCTTTCCCACTTTCTATCCCCTTTAAAAAATCTGGAACTGCTGTATTATAATAAATTCTTTTTAAAAAGATACACACATGTGCATAGGCATATTTAATTAAATCTCCTTGTCACCATTATTTTAGACAACATCTAGAATGAATTTAATGAGAAGAGCAAGCACTGGATTGGGGGATGGTGCAATAGGTAAAGCACTAGACCTGGAATTAGAAATATTTAGTTCAAATTTGACCTCAGACCCTTAGCTGTGTGAACTTGGCAAAGTCCTTAATTTTTGTTTATCTCATTTTCTTTATCTATTAACTAGGGAAAATAACAGCACCCACCTCTCAAGCTTGTCTTGAGAATCAAATATTTGCAAAGTACTTTGCAGGGCACCTTGTATGTAATAGGTGCTATATAAATGCTAATTATTATTATTATCACATTGGTGATCTCTTCTCCTTTCATGGTTTCAATTATCACCTTTACTTGATGAGTTTCAAATCTATATACTCATCTTTCTTCTTTCTGCAGAGATCTAATCTTATGTCACCAAATGTCTTTTGGAAATCTAGAACTACATTGGGAAGCTCAAGTTCAACATGTCCAAATTAGAATTCCCCTCTTTCCAGCTTTCCTACTGAGGTATTACCATACTTGAAGTATTTCAGATTTACAATCTCAGTATTCCTCACACTTATTGCACTTTGGCCATTTTTAAATTTCTATGTCCACCAAATATCTCATATATAGAATATGTCAGCAATCTTAGAGAAGTCTGAAGCTTTAATAGCTCAAAATTGTAGTAAGACTTCTGGGACATCCTCTATGTCAACATCTTTCCACTCATACAGCCAGTGGCAAAATATCTCAGACTCTCATTACCTCCCCTTTGGATTATTACAATAGCCTCCTGGTTGATCTTCCTCAGTTCTCTCCCAATTCCAACCTATCCTCCACTCGGCTACTAAAATGATTTCCCTAAAATACAGATTTGGCCATGTCACTCCCTCCCCAACTCAATAAACTTAAATAAGGAGATCTCTTTTACATCCAGGATCAAATATATAATCTTCTGTTTTACATTTAAGACCTTTCACCATCTGTCCGCTTTCTACCTTTCCAGTTTTCTTATACTTTACTTCCTTTGAGAAATTCTACAATAAAGTGACACTAGCTTTCCTATTATTCCTTCCCCATGGCACTAGACGCCCATTTTTATGCTTTTTTCCTGGCTATCATTCATGATGAGGATGTTTCCTCTTAATACTCCAACCTCTTTGTGCCTTCTTTGGCTTGTTCAAGATTCAGTTTAAATTTTGTTGCTATTATTGTTCATTCATCCCGTCAAGTTCAACTCTGCATACCCTTATGTGAGGATGCCATTTTTTTCTCCAGTCGATTAAAGTAAACAGAATTAAATTATTTGCCCAGGGTCATAAAACTAGTGAGTATCTGTGGCCAGATTTGAACTCAAAGCGCATAATACATGCTTTTGGATTCAGTGACCCAGAAATAGATCAAGAGCACTGGAGGTACAGTAGACCTTGCTTATTGACTGACTGACTGAATCTTTCAGTTCATTCAGTTTAAAAGTCATTCTGCATAGTAGCAGACACTGGCCATGCTTGATAAAATTCTGTTCTTTTAGTCACTATTGAATATTCCATGCTGTTTTTCCTCATTGTCTTCTATCTGCTAAGAGTGTGCATCACTTACATAAATAGACCTACCTCCCCAAGATAAACTCCTACCCAGGAATGCCAAAAACTGTTGCTGTTGTATATATAAAAAGTAGGAGTACCATGATGTGAGAAGAGGATTACAGCTGAAAGAGTTGGAACTCATTTCTTCAAATGTCAGAGCATATATTAGTTAAGGCCCAGGTCTGGAATTATCCCTAACTGGCAGGAAAGAAAGAGAAAACTGGCACAAAGGAAGGACAGAAAATGAAATTAATATTGAAGAGGGATCTGGATGGAAACAAATTATCTTAAGTGCAAAATCCTTCTTTCTGCTTTAAAGAAAGAGGAGAAAAAAGTCTGACATGTACCTTACATTTTCAGAGGGCATATTTCAAAGAGTTTAGAATAGTATAAGATAGAACCTCATGAACTAAAATCCCATAGAGCAAGTAAGCCTAAAGAGGAAAGGTTCCCAGTAATGAAATTCTGAAGCCACAAAGACAAGCATATCTGATGGAAAAAGAGGGAATTATCTGAAGGGACTATTGTGGATGCATAGGAAATGTACCAATCAACAGAAGTTTGTTATTGTTTTGTTTTGTTTTTAGGGTGTGCTCAGAGAATAGAAAGCAAGAACAAATCGCAGAAAATGAATCTAGAACATAGCACTACACAAATAGTCCCCTTTTCAATTGCTATTATTATTATTTTGCCTGGATTTGGCATGAAGGATTGTAGAGTTACTGGATAATTAATTGTCATCCTATCTTCTCTGATTTAAGAGAATGAACCTTGGACCAGAAAGGACAGAAAAGAGAATTGATGCCCATGATGAGTAAAGGGATAGTGAGAGATTCTATAATTTTAGGCAGAAAGGTGCTAGGTAATTATACAAAAGGGATAGAACAGAGACAAAGACTTCCAAATGCCTTTTTAACAGTTGTGAGAAATAGAATGAATAGTGCAGACCCTAAGAATCTTCATAGGCTTATTAGAAATAATAAAGGAAAAGGCTTACAGTAAATAGCACTGGAACTGATGAGTCTGTCAGCCTTAAAAATTCAAAATCATAATGATAATGATAATATTTTTATAGCATTTAAACATTTACACAGTACTTTATATATTTTTCATCATTTGATTCTCACAACATTGCTTTGAGATCATTGCTATTATTATCCCCACTTTATAAAGAAGGAAACTGAGCCTAAGGGAATTTAAGTGACTTAGCTTGATATAGGAGTCTAACCTAACTCTTCCTTTTTCCAAGTTCAAAATGAATTATTTAACATCTCAAGACCTATTAAAGTAATTATTAGCTTGTAAGCTTGCGAGAACCATTTCTAATTGTTACATTTTAGGTATGATCATTTTTACCTCAAAAATAGAGAAATACAAATCAGGGCTTGATTTATTGTTTTGCTGATTGCCTAGACCAAAGAAAGAGGAGGTAGAGAAAATGTTGATAGTGTAAACTAAACTTAGAAGTTTGTCAGGGGCACATAGAAAAAAAATTTTTTTTAATTTTCCTGGAGGACTGAATATGGAATATTTACCAGCACACGCCTGCCTGTATTCTACTCCTAATTTTACTTCTAATCAGCTATGTCCCCTTGGATAATTAAAGTCTCTGGAGCTCAGTTTGTCTCCTTTGTAATTTCTAGGTAATTTCCAAATCCCTTTCCTGCTATAATATTCTGTGTAAGTCTAATGAATAAAATGTGCCTATTTGTTTGGATTTGCGATGCATAAAAGAAAAAAAAATATATTCATTGTTTATTGGCTACACTCCTAATCCTGACAAGCTGTTTTTCTGATGTCTACTGTTAATCCCAAAAGAGAATCAGATGAAAAAATATAGGTATATTTAAGATACCCTATCTCTTTTAATTGAAAAAATAACTTGAAACTATAATAACTTGAAAAATAAAAGAACCTTCCTTTCTTAACCCTAAAGCAGCAGTTATTAGACTTGAGGTATATCTATACGAGGGGGAAGAAAAGAACTCACAGAAGGAAATCTTTTAGGCCAGTAATGGATACAGCCTTTATCACAGGATATTTAACCTCAGTGACAAGGTAAGGCTGAGACCAGGTGAAGTTTTCTCAGAAGTCTTTGAGATGGAGCAGATTAGACTAGGCCTAAATCACGTGGTCCCTATTCCCAGAGGTCTGCAGAGGAAGATCAGACTTTGGGCCCTGTTTATAGGAAGTCACATGATCTCTAGGCCTAGAGGTCTCAGAAGTTTTACAAAATAGAGTAAATAGCAGTTTGTGTGTCTCTTGTGTTTCCCAATTGTAGTGTAATTGTCAGAAAGATACTAAATATTGGTCAGAAATCAAATGAGAAAAACAAGTCACTAATTAATAAATATTTATTAAGCACTTACTCTAAGTCAGGCACTATGCTAGGTCCTAGACATACAAAATGGAAACCTTTCCTGCTCTAATGAAGTTTACATTCCTTTAGTAGAGACACCAAGATACACTTAAGAATTTACAGAATAAATGTTTATAGAATAAATGCAAAATAAATACAAGGTGGGCAGAGAGAGGAGTGGGTCAAGGAAGGCTTCATGCAGAAGATGATAATTACCCTGAATTTGAAGGAAAAGAAGGATTCTGTGAGGCAGAAATGAGAGAAGAGAGCTCATTACAGGCTTAGGGAACAACAGCCAGTAGTAAGGCCCAGAATAAGTGAGGAACAAAGAAAAGGTGATTTTAGTTGGAATTCAATGTGTAGGAAGAGGAGTTATGAATATAAAATGATTCTACAGAAGTAGGTTGTGAAAAACTTTACAAACCAAACAGGTATTTTTGTTTTATTCTGAATTTGAGATCACTAAATTTTATTGAGTAGATAAGTGGTTTGGATGCGGAAAGCACTTCTGAATACCCCTGACTAACAAATTAACAAAAAGATGATCCTTTGGCTGTCTTGCTTAAACCAAAGACAAATCATGGAAGCTTCATAATTGCTTATACCCTTGAAAAAGTGGGTGTTCCCAAAAGGCAAGAACCAACTTTACCTGATTAATAATTATTGAATTAATATTTTAATGAGAAATGGGACTATTCTAATGTGGGGCTTAATATTGGACTCACATTATGTCACTTATTCCTTGCTACTCAAACTATCTCAAGTAATGTAGAGAAAGAGCTCCACCCCATATCCAACCCTGTCAGAATAGAGCATAATGGACCAGGAATTAGATTAGATTATCTTTTTAAGTTTTCTAGTTGGGTGTAGTAACAATTCTACATAGATAAGATAAGTCTAGGTGGGGTAAATAATTGGGACAAGGTAAGTAATTTAGCAGCAGATCCAGGATTTAGATCCAAGTACTCTGATTAACAACAGTCCAGGATTCTTTCCACTACATCACACACAGAACCTGATATTGAGCTAAAAAAAATCTAGCATTCTGTTTTCCATGATCTCTATCTTCATGAGCCCATCCAAGATATTTCATGAAGAACCTTGAATTTTGGCTTGAAGTCCTATGTTCTCTTACCATTCTCTTCTCTCTGGCTTCTGATTTCACCACTCAAGGTTACCAACAATTTTTTCTTCATTTTTAAAAATAATAGCTTTTTATTTTCAAAATACACGCAAAGATAGTTTTCAACATCCATCCTTGCAAAACTTTATGCTCCAAATTTTTCTCCCTTTCTTTCCCCACCCCTCTCCCATAGATAGTAAGTAATTCATTATAAGTAAAACATGTGCAGTTCTTCTAAACATATTTCCACATTTATCATGCTGCATAAGAAAAATCAGATCAAAAAGTGGTGGGGGTGGGGGGGTGGGGGGGTGGGGGAGGAGAGAAATGAGAAAGAAAGCAAAAAGCAAGCAAAGAACAAAAAAGTCAAAAATATTATGTTGTGATCCATAGCAGACCTCATTCTGGATGCAGATGTGTCTCTCTATCAAAATCTATTGGAATCATCTCATTGTTGAAAAGAGCCAAATCCATCAGAGTTGATTATCACATAATCTTGTTGCTTGTATACAATGTTCTCTTGGTTTCACTTTGCATCAGTTCATGTAAGTCCCTTCAGGCCTTTCTGGAATCATCCTGCTGATTGTTTCCTATAGAACAATAATAATCCATTATATTTATATACTATAACTTATTTATCCATTCCACAACTGATGAGCAGCCACTCAGTTTCCAGTTCCTTGCCAGTACAAAAAGAGCTGCTAATAAACATTTTTGCACATGTGGGTCCTTTTCCTTTTTTATGATTTCTTTGGGATACAGACTCAGTAAGAGATCTTGCTGGATCAAAGGGTATGCACATTTTGATAGCACTTTGGGCATAGTTCCAAATTGCTCTCCAAATGGTGGGATCAGTTCACAATTCCCACATCCCCTCCAATATTTATCATTATCTTTTCCTGTCATCTTATCCAATCTGAAAGGTATGTAACTTGAGGTACTAGTACTTAATCAATAGTGATTTGGAGCATTTTTTCATATGACTGGAAATGGCTTTAATTTTTTCATCTGAAAATTATTTGTTCATATTCTTTGGCCATTTATCAGTTACAGTATAGCTTGTATTCTTATGAATTTGAGTCAATTCTCTATATTCAACAACTTCTTCATTTGATGGAGTTTTTCATCTTTCTTGACCACTCAATAATCTTTTATGTTTTTTCCTAGGTACTTTTTCATGTTTCTTCTACCTATCTAAGGATTGTTCCTGTCTTATCTTGATCATCTTCTGTTCTGGCTCCTAATGAATACTAATAGATCTCCAAGGCCCCATCTTAGGTCCTCTTTTCTTCTCTCTCTACCTTCTTTCTTGATGATCTCAACAAGTCCCATCACTTCAATTATCATCTCTATGCCCATGATATATAGATCCAATATAGCTTAAGCATGTGCATCTATTTGAGAGATAAAGATGTTAGATTGTCTATATATACATGTATATAAATAGATGTATTTATACATATAAGTATATGTATATGTGTATATTCACATCTATCTGTATTTACTATTTGTTTGTGCATATAAATGTATATATGTGTGTATTTGTTCATCCTGATATTTCTCCTAAGCCTGAATCCCACATCCCCAATTACCTATTGACTGTTTTCAACTGGGTAGTTCTTGGGCATCTCAAATACAAAATGTCTCAAACAGAATTCATTCTTTAACTTCCTTATCTCAATTTACTTCTACAGATTTCAAAATTGCAGTTCTTCCAGTCATCCATTTTTACCATCTCAAAGCTGTCTTGCACTCTTTCCCTACCTTCATCATATATATATATATATATATATATATATATATATATATATATATATATATGTCTTATACCTGTTCCCATCTTTTTGCTCCCAGGATCTCCATCCAATCTAAAGTCTTGATCCTCTCTAGTATGATTGAAATAGTTTTCCAGTCAATGACTTCTCATTTGTCTTCTCTCCAATTTATTCCCTACTTAATATTTGAGGAATTATTATTTTATTAATAAAGATGAGCCTTTAATATGGGAAAATTACAGACTAGTAAATAATCCTGGGAAGGGGATACCTTAAGGACATACAAGTTAAATGATTTAGGCAGGGTCACATATATAGTAAATCTAATGCCCTTTACCACCTAGACTCCCATCCCTATACATTCGCCAAAATAATCTGCCTAAAGTGAATGAGTCTTAACATTTAATTCCCTTGAGAAGCTTATTGCCTTATTACCTTTATTATATAAAGTACAAATTCCTCAGCTTGGCATTTAAAGCACTTCACAGTCCTTTTCCAGCCTGCTTTTCCCACTTTATTTCCATTACTTCCCTACTACTTGCACAAATTGAACATTTCATCATTTCCCATCTCTGTGTATTTGCACAGGCTGTTCCTCATTCCTGTAATGCCCTACCTTTCCATCTGTACCTTTTAGAATCTCTAGTTTCATTCAGAGCTCAGCTCCTGAAGCTCTAGTTGATTTTGCATCTCTGATATAAGCAAGGAGTTGCTAGGGATTGACTTGAGAGTCAGAGAACGAAAGCAAATATGCAGTTTACAAGATATGGGAGTTTCCATAAAAGGCAGTGAAAGGACACCAGTGTTCAAATCTCAAGTATACTCTATGTTTTTCAGAGAAGACAATAAAAACAGAAAGAGTTTTTTTGCTTTGTTTTGTTTCCTATTACTGTCTTGCTCATAATAGGGTCAGGAACAACAGATTAATAAAGGAAGGGTAGAATATGAAAAATAAAAGCAGATTGGAATGTGGGTTGCTTGGATGGTTAATTTTCATTAAATTTCAGTATATACATATGATAAAGTAGCAGAGATTGCCACATTAGGATAAAGCCAAGGGAATAGGAGAAAATAAGAGGAAGAGAAAAAAAAAGAGAAAAAAGGCATATCTATTGTTTCATTTTTATTTCACAGCTTATTGAACAACCAGCCAATCCCTCATAAAAACCCATCCCCACTAGTGGCATAGATGACTTAGAAGGAGAAAATATAGTCCAAGGTTGTTTGTGATTTCAGTTGTATTCATGGCCCTGGGAAAATCATGTTTTTTGGTGAAAACTATTAAAATGGAATACAATTAATATAGACCTCACTAATAAGAGTCCATACATTGGATTCATCCACAACTGAAAAAAACATGACTTTTTATGAGATAAAGGGGTTGCAAATTGATGAATGGACCAGAGTTTAGGAAGGGGATATGTTTTTGGTCTAGCTATATACTTCAAATTTATAATGTAATAGAAACTGACTCAGGAAAATTAAGATAGAAGTTGCCTAAAGTCCCAATAGACCTTCCCTATTAAAAATGTTCTTATAGCTTAAGGGGTCTAGTTTTACTACAACAAATGCTCATTAGTCTATATAAACCCACAAGGATCCCGGGGAATCCTATCCTTCAACCTCCGGAGGCTTAGTGGTTTCCTCCAGAAGAGTAATGCTGGTTAAATACTTTTCATATTGTTCAAAACAGTCTCTTTGTAGAGTATGGAAGTTCCTAAATGTGCATGGGAGAAATTGTTCAGGATTTCTCTTTTCCTTTTCCAAAATAATCTGTGAAATGGAGAAACATACTTGCTGCTAGATAAGTGCCCATGACATTGTCTTCATTCCTACTGGTAGGTTATGACCAGGGATTTATTGAGTTTATTGTGTTGGATACTGGAGATAAAAATAAAAATGAAAAATTCTGTGCTTTGAAAAACTTTAATCAAAGAAGACACCATATATGTGTGTGTGTATGTGTATACATATACATATGCACTTACAATTTACCTATTTGTACCTAATATAAATAAAGATATACACATACATATGTGTACAGACACATATATACATGATTATGCACTTCTGCCTTACTTAAAATCCAATTCACATAGAAATTGAAACTATTACCACTCACATGAAAGAGTGTTCCAAATCATTATTGATCAGAGAAATGCAAATTAAGACAACTCTGAGATACCACTACACACCTGTCAGATTAGCTAAGATGAAAGGAAAAGATAATGATGAATGTTGGAGGGGATGTGAGAAAACTGAAACACTGATGCATTGTTGGTGGAGTTGTGAACGGATCCAACTATTCTGGAGAGCAGTTTGGAACTATGCTCAAAAAGTTATCAAACTGTGCATACCCTTTGATCCGGCAGTGCTACTACTGGGCTTATATCCCAAAGAGATTTTAAGGAAGGGAAAAGGACCCATATATGCAAAATGTTTGTGGCAGCCCTTTTTGTAGTGGTTGCAAACTGGAAATTGAATGAATGCCCATCAACTGGAGAATGGTTGAGTAAATTATGGTATATGAATATTATGGAATATTATTGTTCTGTAAGAAATGACCAGCAGGATGAATACAGAGAGGCTTGGAGAGACTTACATGAACTGATGCTAAGTGAAATGAGCAGAAAGAGGTCATTATACATTTCAACAACAATACTACATGATGATCAGTTCTGATGGATGTGGCTCTCTTCAACAATGAGAGGATCCAAATCAGTTCCAAGTGATCTGTAATGAACAGAAGCAGCTACACCCAGAGAAAGAATACTGGGAAATGAGTATGGACCACAACATGACATTTCCACTCTTTCTGTTATTGTTTGCTTGCATTTTTGTTTTTTCTTCTCAGGTTATTTTTACCTTCTTTCTAAATCCGATCTTTCCTGTGCAACAAGATAACTGTATAAATATGGATACATGTATTGTATTTAACATATACTTTAGCATACTTAACATATATGGGACTATCTGCCATCTAGGGGATGGGGTGGAGGGAAGGAGGATAAAAGTTGAAACAGAAGTTTTTGCAAGGGTCAATGTTGAAAAATTACTCGTACATATGTTTTGTATATAAAAAGCTATTTTTTAAAAATCATGAGATATAAAGCAGATTAAAAAAAACTACGTAGTCCTCACTTCTAATGAAATAAAATACCTTTTTTTCCAAAAAAAAAATCCAATTCACATGCAAGTCAAGACATTACTCCATAACGTCATTGGTTCTTTTGGAAATATACATGTTATATGCTTCTAAATACATACATATAGGTGGGTATATCCATGTAGGTTTATATGTTTGTGTATGTTCCATGTGTATAGATTAATTCTATATACATGTTCACATATACATATGTGTATTATGACTTGACTAAATAGAAAATTCTTTAAGGTATGTATATATGCATATGTATCCATATACATGTGTATATATGATCACACATATAAATAAATGCATGCATGTGTAATAAATATATAAAAGGTACTTTGGGAGAGAATTAGGAAAAGCTCCATATAGAAGATGGCATTTGAGCTAAGCCTTTGGAAAAAACTAGCAATTCTAGAGGTCTGAGAAACAAAAGTTAGGAGGGAACTCATTGTAGGAAGAGGAAATAGTCTGTGTAACAGCAAAGAGATAAGAAGAGTTGTATGTAAGTAAAATTGAAAAATCCAAGTTGATTAAACTGGAGTGAATGAAGGAGGAGTAATGAGTAATATGATAGTAATAGGGAGTTTGAAGTTAGAAAGGAAAATTGCTAATGAAAAAGGAGAGAAACACAGCAATATGTTTTAGGGATATAATAAAAGTTTTGAGGGAAAGTATGGTCAAAAGAAAAGAGCATTGACTCTGGAGTCAGACAACTTGGCTACATGGCCTTTCTTTGACACATCTGTATGTTATTGTACAATCTAACTTCCCTCAGTTTCCTCATCTATAAAACAAGAGGGTTGGACTAGCTAGCTGGCCTCTGAAATTCTGCACAGTTCTAAGTCCTGTGATCCTAAATGCAAAATTTTGACCTAATTAATCCAGATAACTCATTTTGAGGAAGTCCCTTTTTTCTCTGTCTTGGACAATTAGTCCCAACAGACACAATGTATAACTCCCATTGAATCCTACATTAATGTCTGCCTTTTTGCACCCTGACCTTCTCTTTCCCTCATGTTTGGGTGCTCACTGTGCTTATGATGCCTGTTCATTACCCTAGTTTCCCTCTCTGTGTGACCTTGAGAGGTTAATGCCAGTTCTGAACTTGCACACTTGGCTTTCAGCAAATAGCTAATTAACCAGGCTTCCACACTGGCCACCCTTCCCCTGTTGAAACCACCTTTCTGACATAAACTACATGTTAGCCTCTGAGGTGGGTCAAGCTAATTAAGATATATTGTCTTGATTGTCTAGTTGTGGCGCTTTTTTTTTTTTTTTTTCTTTCACCCAGAGAGGTTAGGATGCAAGGTAATTGAAGTTGTGTTCTAGTGTGTTTCATTGTTTCATGGCAGAGGTACCTGCTCCTAGTGCCCCTAATGAGGAAGCTCTGGTCAGAAAGAGAAGACAATTGCATTATTTAGATGTTATAAATCATCAGCTCTTTGCCTGGACAGTGCCTGACTCAGGATAACTGATGGGCTGACAGTGATAGTCTGGGGAGTCATGTTCAGCCTCACTAAGCACTCAAGTCTGCTTGGACCCTCCTGGGCTGCATTCCAATTCTCATAAGAAAAAAAAATAACAACAATAGTTGCTATATACAACAATAATAATAACAACCACCACCAGATATATAATACTTTGCTCCTAATGACTTTGTACAGTAGATGGTATGTTAAGATTCCCATTGTACAGATGAGGAAAATGAAGTGCAGAGAGATAAGTGACTTGTCTATGGCCTCATAACTAGAAAATGCCTAAAGTAGGATTTGAACTAGGTTTCTGTTTTGAGTCTGGCACAATTCCCAGTAAGCCAGAGCTCTTGGGATTGCTGCCCCTTCAGGACTTTACATTGTTTAGACACAAGTCAGATCTAATTAGCTAATATAGTTAATGTAGTCAAATGATAAGAGCTATAGATTGATATGAAGAGAAATAGATTTAAGTTCAGCATCTATCAGTTACTCTGTCTTGACAAGTCTTTCCAGTCTCCATGGTAGTTGTGGTAGTAGTAACAGCAGTAGCAGTAACAATAGCAGCAGTAGTAGTTATAACGGAACAAGAATAGTAGCAGTAGAAGTAACAGCAGTAATAGCAGCGGTAAGAGTAGCAGTAAATAGTAGTAGCAGTAGTAATAGCAGCACCAACAATAGTAGCTATAGAAGTAGCAGTAGCCGCAGTAGAAGCAGTAGCAGTAGTAGTAGTAACAGCTGCAGCACAAATAGTAAGTCTATCTTTTTTTTTTTCTTTTTTTGCTTAATATACCAGAGTCCTTCAGCCATTCTCCATATGGCAGAATTTGAAGGCCTTTCACCACTCCTTCTGGGCATCATCCAACACAGAAGTGACCTTCCTTAAATGTACAGCCCAGACCTTAAAACAGTATGGCAGATGCAGCTAGACTAAAGAAGTGTACAGTATCACCTCACCATCTCCAGATGCTCCATGTGTCTTAATGCAACACAAGATTAGGTTAGCTTTTTTTGGCTATTACAGTCACATGAACGACTCATGTTAAGCTTGAGATCTCTTTTAGCCAAAGCACTGAGAAATCTTTTATTTATAAAGTTGATTTTTTAAAACCCATATTTTAAAACTTTACATTTATCTCTATTACAAAGTAGCTAAGGCATTCATTGCATTGCATTAACTTGGAGTCAGAAAGACCTAAGTTCAAATTCTTCCCTAGGCATTCTCTATTTGTGTGATACTGAACAAATCAGTTAGCACATCTGTACCTCAGTTTCCTCATTTGTAAAATTGGGCTAATACTGGCACCCACTTTGAAAAGTTATGAGGATCAAGTGAGTTAATATATGTACAATGCTTTGTAGGTGTTAAAAGTGATATAAAAATACAAGCTATCTATATAAAGCTCCTGCTTCTCTATTACATTATATTTCATTAAATTGGGCTCATTCTACATAATTTTATTTTATTTTTGTTTGTTTGTTTTGTTTTTTGCTGAGGCAATTGGGGTTAAAGGACTTGCCCTGGGTCACACAGCTAGGAAGTATTAAGTGTTTGAGACCACATTTGAACTTAGGTCCTCCTGATTTCAGGATTGGTGCTCTATTCACTACACCTCCTAGTTGCCCCTCATTCTACATAATTTTAGCTTTTGATTCTGTCACATAATATCTAAGATAGATGTTCATTCTCCCGGGTATTTTGTCATGATGAGATGCCATTCATGACTTTATCCAAGTCACTGACATATTTTGAATGAACAGCAATTTTAAAAGACTCATATTTTTGATTTGGTGATCATTTATTAAGTATCCTGTGTGCCAGAAACTATGCTGGAGTCTAGAAAAGCAAAGACAAAAATAAAACAGTGTGATAATATTTGTCCTATAGGAGCTCATATTCTTCCAGGGTCAGAAAATGGAAACAATAATAGATCTCAAGTAAATAACAATATATATGAAACAAATTCAAAACCTTTTCAGGCTTGAATGGAATGAACAACAGGAAAAATCAGGAAAGGTCTCTTCCAAGTGGTAATATTTGACCTGAGCCTTGAAGAATTCTAGGCATTCATAAGTAAAGAATACAAGTTGGCCAGTTTGAGAACAAGAAGAGTAATAGTACAAAAACCCCAAGGAGGAGACTGTACATGTAAGAGAAGGATATGACTAATAATGCCATAAGCTGCAGAGAACTCAAGAAGGATATGGACTGAGGCTTCTGGATTTAGTAAAAAAAAGAAATCATTGGTGACTTTGGAGAGAGTAATTTCAGTCAGTTGATGGGCTCAGAAACCATATTGAATAAGAGTTGAGAAAGTAGAGTGGAGACAGATTGTTTTCCCTCCCTAAAAGTTTGTCAAGAAAAAGGAAAAGAGATATAGATATGTAAGTCAATATCTAAATAATAATAAAACATAACAATTCTGTAGTGCTTACTATATGCCAGACAGTGTGTGCTAAATACTTTATAATTATTATCTTATTTAATTTTTACAATCCTGCAAGAGCAATACTATTATTATACTTATTTTGCAGATGAGGAAACTGAGGCAAGCAGAAGGTAAGCCACACAACTATTAAGTGTCTGAGGTCAAATTTGAACTCATCCCTGTGACTCCCAGTGCTGTATCTAGTGCCACCTAACTGCCAGAGACATAGATCGGTAGCTAGACAGACAGACATATTGTTAGACAGATAGAGAGAGAAACAGAGAAAGAGAAAGAAAGAAAGAAAAGAAAGAAAGAGAGGGGGGGAAAGGAAGGAGGGAGGGAGGGAGAGAGAGAGAGGGAGGGAAAGAAGAAGGGAGGGAGTTAGAGTAAAAAGAAGGGGGAGGGAGGGAAAGAAGGAGGAAGGAAAGGAGGGAGAGAAGGAAGGAGGAAGGAAGGAAGGAAGAGAGTGAGAGGAAGGAAGGAAGGAAGGAAGGAATGAATGAAGGAAGGAAGGAAAGGGGAAAGAAGGAAAGGAGCAAGAGAGGGAAAGAGGGAAGAAGTGGGGAGGGAAGGAGAAAAGGAAGAGAAGAAGGGAGGAAGAGAAGAAGGAAGGAAGGAAGGAAGGAAGGAAGGAAGGAAGGAAGGAAGGAAGGAAGGAAGGAAGGAAGGAAGGAAGGAAGGAAGGAAAAGGAAACAATAGCTAGAAGGGTTGCAAGGTCATTTTTTTAAATAAGGAAATTTCTGCACATTTGTGTGGTCCTTTAAGATTTGTAAAATTAATTCTTCATAATCAAACATTGAGTTACTATCCCCACTTTATAAATGAGGTACAGGGCACAGATAAGTGAAGTAACTTACCTAGGCACACAGTAGTAAATGTCAGAACTGAAACTGAAACCACAGAGAGGAAATTTCATTTTCAGTTATGATGCTGCATATTGATCTTTGTTTTTCATTCTCTGAATTGCTGTGTTGTACAGAAATGAATAAGCTTTATCACAAGTAGATAAAGGGCTCGACCATAGTCATCTCTCCCTGAAAAAGGCCAAAGAAAATTCTTCTTACACAAGGGTTTAAAGTGATATTCTGGAAAGCATGAAATGTCTCCTTGTCCCTGACTTCAGTGTCATCCCTTCTTTCCAAGATGAGATGCATGTATAACAAAGCCAGTCCACTGGAAGTGCCACACTTGGAAAAAGGCACTGACTCTTTTATGCCAAATGTTTCGGAGCCCCTTACTATTCCCAGGATTATTTTCCAGTTATTCATTATATTCCTAGAATTGTACCAGAAATCCCTTGGAATAAAAAGAGAATCTCTCCCTGGCCTCAAGTAGTTTATACTTGAATAGAATACATGACATGCACCTCTATCAGGTGGCCAGAGATATTTATCTATAGGAAGAACTCTCAATAATGTTACTTTTGAGGAAGAAAAACTAGTATCTCTTAGAACTACCTGGTACATGGAGTAATCAGCAGCTTACTCAAGGTTACATAATCAGTTCATGTCAAGATTTGAACTTAGTCCTGACTTTCAATCTACTTTTCTCTGTGCTTTAAAAGCACTTTCTCAGTAATGTCATAGGAATATGATTAGATACCCAAATGTATCTCCAAATTCATATAATTGTGTTGTGATGAAGCAATTGTAATTAAAATGATACAAATATATTCAAGAGAAAAGGTATATCAAAAGTTGTTTTGGTAGGCTCTTCAGTTGGTACCTGGTCCCATAATAGTAATTCTACCCTACCCCACCCCCGCTTCTATAATCTTTCCCTCATATCATTGACAACAATCTTATTTACAAATCTTTTCATGTTACTCATATGTTCACTAACCTTCAGTGGCTCCCTATTTCCTCTTTAATAAAGTTCAAGCTGTTTTGCCTGGCATTCAAGGGCTTTCCATTGACTGACACTTGTTGATTTCATCAATGTTTTAATCACATTACTGCCCTCAATGCATTCAAAATGCCAGCCAAACTGGACACTTCTCCCCATCCTTTCCTGAACTACAGTGATTTTTTGCTCATACTATTTCCTCAAAGATTTCTACCTTCCCTTCCTCTTAACCAATTGACTTCCCATCTCCCCTTACTACCCGACAAATAACATCTCCCTTAGGAAGCCCATCTTGATTACATGGTTACACATGAGCTTCTCTACTGGATCTCACATAGCAATTAGTTCTACAACTCTGTGATGCATTCATCATTCCCATTATCTTTATTGGTGTCTTGTGCAGAACAATAACTAGCTCATGATAAATTGGGCTTGTCCCTTGATATCTACACTGGGTGAGGAAAGTATATATGCAATGTGGTGTTTCCTTCCTATAGTGAGAGTTATCTCTGTACTAACTGCCATGAAATTCTCAGGCTACTCCTACCTAGGCTCACACTCTTCCTGGAACAACTATGGCATGTCTATGGAACCCTTCTTTAACTGTGGTTAATGACTCCCATTTCATCACCTTACTAGACTATAGCTTCTCGAGAGCAAGGTCTGTGTCATATCTAAACTCTGTGCTTCTTTAGCCCTTAGAAAAACACTCTGCACACAGTTGACACATAATCCACATTGGTTTTATTTTCCCTCTGGGGAATCAGATTGTCGCTGGGGAATATGCATCCTAGTGGGCTGTGTGTGGATATTATATGTGCCTGTGGTCAGGAAGCAATTAAAGCATCATTGTAGATTTCCTAAGTCCATCTTGCTTCCCATAGAGCAGGCTTGATTTGATTTGGCAGTCAGCCCCTGTTCTCTCTGCAAGAAGCTCTATTTAATCTGTTGCATAAGGCTGCAGTCCCCATTTCATTCCAACTGCAGAGCTACTGCCTCCACCAAAATACCCAAGCTCCTAACTTTTACCTGCCCTCGAATGTCATTGCTTCAGCTATTTAAAGGGGCTATCTATGCAAGCAGCTGATAGCAGAGGCAATGATGCATTTCACTGAATGAGGTGCCACCTAGACTCATGATAATGAATTGTTTGGTGGCTTCTGATTAGATATTAACCCACTGAAGCCTGACCTAAGAAAGGTGGCCTCTGGCTCACTGGGCACCTGTGGGCGGTCACCTGAAACAAGAATGACCCCAACTTTGGTGATTTATTCATTCATCTCTAAACAATTTGAGAAGTTAAAGGCTGGCAATATTGACTCCATCCTTATATTCAAAAAGCTACTTTTGGAGTGTAAAAAGTATTAACTGAGCACCCTGTAGGTCACTGGGCTATATAGAGCCCCTCAAGATATTCACATTCTCAAATAATGAATGACCCAGAAGGGTTTTGTGAAGTGCAAAGAGTGGCATTTAAACAAAAGGGGAAAATCTCTATTGATCAATTGCTTACATAATGAATTTTTTAAAAATACATTTCTTTAAGATTCATTATCAATAAATGTTTGATTTGTTTATATACCTATATACTCAGGGTCATGTAAAATTTCTTGGGCAAAAAAGAAATCCTGGACTAGATAACTTCTCAAATGCCACTCCTATTTATAAATAAATAAATTATTATTTATTATATTATAAATAATTATAAGAGTTCTCTTCCATCTCTGAGATTCCTTGACAGTCAAATCATAACTCATTAATTTTATCCTGAGTGAAATACCTTCTGAATTATCATCATCTACCTCCCCCTCCCCCCCCCACGCACCCCTCCTTGCCTTCGGTCCTTTCAGTGTTGTCTTTCCTATTAGAATGTAAACTCCTTGAGGGCAAAATTTGTTTTTCCTTTTACTTATATTTGATTCCCATTGTTAAGCACAATACCAGTTACATTCGTAGTACACAATAAATGCTGGTTGACTGACTGGCTAAATTAGATAAAAGGGATAAATGACAGAATATTTTCAAAGAAGTGAAGTCTTAGTACCTTCTGGTGTCCTTTGCCCATTCTTTGCTAAGTACATAAAAATAATTAATATGAACTTATCAAAAGTTATATAAATTTAAGCAATGCTAGCTCACAAACTTTCTTAGAAAAAGAGGTTTATTAATGCAGAAGATGATGTCTGTTCCATTCAAAGCAGCAAAGAGTAGTGGATAGAAAGAAGTTGCAGAGATTCCAATTGTAGCTCAATTTAGGAAAATGAATGGTTACAGCTACCCCAAAGAGTAATGTCCTACCTCTAGAAAGCAGTGGGCCCTCTTTACTTAAAGATCTTTAAGCAAAACCAAATGATGATCAAATCACTTGCCAGTTTATGTTGGAGAGATCCTTGTTTATATATAGGAGTAGATGACAGATGAATTTTCCTTAAAAATTTGTGCACATGCATGTGTGTCTGGATAAATGATATGTCCATGGTCATACAGCTAATATCAGAGACAAAACTGGAAACCACGTTTCTCCTGGATTGAGTGCAGTGCTCTTATTAACCAAACCAAACTGGGCAGGATCCAGGTAGTACAGTATAGAATCCTGGTCCTAGAATTGTCAAGATCAGAGTTCAAATCACATTTTAGTCATTTAATAGATGTATGACCTTGAGCAAATTATCTAATCTCCCTCAGATGGAAGGTAATAGCATTATTAATAATAATAACAGCAAATGGGGATAATAAAAGCATCTATATGTTAGCTACTTAGATTTGTAACTTTCAATATTATTTCAGTTGATACTCAAACAACCTTGTAAGCTAAAGGCTTATTATTATCCTCATTATACAGATGAGGAAACTGAGGCAAACAGAAGTTGTGATTTGCCCAGGGTCACATAGCTGAGAAGTGTCCATTAAGTTAAATAAAATTACTGTAATCTAGCTCTATGGTGATAAGGTATACTAAAGACAGTGTCTGAAAGCAGAATTTGAACTCAGGTTTTTCTGATTCCAGCACTCTTTGCCCCTTACCTGCTTCAGGAGCAAATGTGATCATGTGTAAAGTATTTCAAAAACCTTACAGCCCTATATAAATTCTAGCAAAAATTATGATCTCGTGTATTTGGTTTTTTTCTTTTTTTCTTTTTTTTTTTTTTTTTCTTTTTGCCTTAGGAGAGAAATTGCACTGAGGGCAAGTAGTTAACAATCAACAAAGCAGCAATATTAGCAGCTTAGGAAACTGTCCTTAGTCTGCTTTTCAAGGTGCTTAGGACCTTAGCTTCAGTAATTAACCCAGCTACCTCCTCTCTTGTCCTTCCCCAACTCATCCCGGCTCTCACCATCATCTTCTCCTCTGTGTCCTTGCTAATTCGACAAAGTTAATACCTGATTAATAAACCCGATGATAGAAGAGTTCCTGGATGAGCTGTAGCCCCCATTTACAATCTGCTGGTGATTCAAAAATTATGTTCAGTTCAGTAATAATTGATGGAAATGGTCTCTTCTTCTCTGCAGCTGATTTGCTTTGTAATTGTGATTTAATAATGTAAATATCACTTGTTTTCTTCTCAAGATGAATTGCCTTCTGATTTGCTAAGTGTTCAGCTCTGAAGGCTATACTCTCTCCTTTCACAGGATTCCGGGAGAACATTAGCCCACTTTTATCCTAGATTTATTTACAGTATTCTTCTTTCTGAGTTTTTAATTTTTTAAAATATTATTAAAGGGCAAGAGAGAAATTCAATTTGATTCAATAAGCATTTATTTAATGCTCTGTGTAATACCCATAGAAACATCTAAAGAAAGAAAGATAAGTATATACACTACTAAAAATGTCCTTGTCAATCTTACATGCATGCATGTTGAATCTTTAGGGTTGGAAGGCAGTTTCAGAATTATAAAATCCTTTTCAGAGTAGGAAACTGTGAGACCAAGAGAAAAAGAGGAAAGAGAGAGAGAGAGGAAACCCAGGTTCAAGACCCAGCTTTAGTACTTTCTTCCTCCAAAATGAAATTCAAAGCACCAAACATAAAGGTGCAAGGTACCTATTCAAATCTTCCCATTTTATAGGTGAAGACAATGAGCCCACAGCAATAGTAAATGATGACAACATTGTAAAAGAGGCGACAGGTAGCAGATTTGAAATTTTGAAGTCCAGGACTTTTTCTTATAACAACAAATTAAATCATGATCCCAGTCCATTCCAACTGAGTAAGTCCTTGAAGAAGTAGAGCCCAGAAAAGCTGACAGTTCATATTAAATGAGACACAATCAAGCCTATCTCTCATATCCTGGGAGAAAAAGACAAATGAACTTTAAAGTCAGTGGGTGCTGTAAGACATGGTGGGGTTGGGGGTAGAGAAATGGGAGAAAATATTCTTCCATTATTAGCTTTTGAGGGCTTCTGGTTCCATTGTTAGCCCAGGGCTCACCAGTATCTATTCAATCTCTTCCTTTTTTTTCTCACACTGTTTCTTTTCTTATCATGGAAATACATGTTTGAAAATCACTGTCCAAACTATCTAGGGTTTTAATCAATTATGTTTTAGGGAAAACAGAGATGAACACTATTTTCCTAGGTCTGGACTATGTCCTCATACTGGGGGGGGGGGGGGGGGGGGGAGGGAAGGAAAGATAATTAACAATAATTTACCTGTGAGACATTATTCCAAACTACCCATTAGAGGAGAGGGTTGAGGGGTGGAAAGGAAGAACAGTAAGTTGTCAAAACCTGTATAAAATAGAGTGTCCTAAAAGAAAGGGAAGAATTAATTTCCCCTATTAGCACAAGACATTACCCCCAGACACACACAGTCTTTCATAATTGTCAAAATGTCTCTCTCCTTCTTGTCACTGTGTCATGTGGGATGTGCTATATTGCTCAGTGACAGATGATAACTGTCTATTGCTAAAGTGCCACAGTATTGTGTGTCTACTTAGCAATGTTCAGAATTCAGACAAGCATCCCTGTCTCACAGGCTGGGGTGGTGGGGCAGCTCTAAAATATATATGTTTTACTTATGCTTTTTAAATAACCTTACTCTCATTTCTCAGTATTATTCCCCAACAGAACCTTTTCTTGTAACAAAGAAAACTGGTTAAGTGAGTTACTTTGCTGTTTATCAGTTCATTTGGTATTTGTCATTTAAGTCTTCCTCATGGTTCTAAAAATGTCATAGCAACAAGCACGAGATGGAAAAGGCATGGTTAACAGAGTAAGCCATTGTTAAAAAAGAAAAAAAAAAGCTGTGTGGGTTTAAGTGAACTGTTATCAAAAATTAATCGGCAGTGTGATGTTATAAGCAAAAACTGACCTTGTATATGGTTGTAGTAGTAACAGTAATAGCTAGCTCTGATAAAGTGCCTGCTCTGTACTAAGCACTTTACAATTGTTATCTCATTTGATTCTCATAACAACCCTTTGAGGTGTTGTTATTGCTCTTGTTCAGTCATTTTTCAGCCTTGTCTGACTCTTCATGCCCCCATTTGTGGTTTTCTTGACAAAAATACAAGAATGGTTTGCCAATTTCTTCTCCAGCTCATTTTGTAGTACTGAGGAAAAACAGGGTTATGTGACTTGCCAAGATTCACACAGCAACTAAATAAAATTAAATATTTAAATTAAGGTTTTCCTGATTCCAGACCCAGTGCTTTATCCCCTATTTAACTATTCTTTGAGGTAGGTACTACAATTGAGGTAGGTCTCAAATGAACTGAGATAAATAAAGGTTAAATGACTTGCCCAAAGTCACCCAGGTAATAAGTGTCTGTGGCTGAATTTGAACTCAGATCTTCTCCACTTTAAGCTCAACACTCTATCCAATCATCTGCCAACTATCCCTCCACAGCTTCCAGGAATAGGTAGGAGATTCTTTCCCTGTCCTCTGCCCTTTTGCTAGACCTCATCTAGAGTATTATGTTCTGTTCTGAGCATCAGGTAACCTGGAGAGCATTCGGCAGCCATGCACTGACTAAAGGAAGTAGTCATGGGAACTTAGGGAAGAGAAGACTCGAGAGGAACATGAATGCTGCCATCAAGTATTAGAAAAACTTTCATGTAAAGCAGAAATTAGACTTTTTCATTTTGACCCCAGAGATCAGAATCGATAACAATTGCAAAGAAATTAATGTTGGCTTGATGTCAAGAACAAAAGTACTGACAATGAGGATTCACCAAAAAGGACATGGACTACATTGAAAGGTAACAGTTTCCCCATCCTTGAAGAGCACCAGAAAGAGACAAGCAGAGCCCTTGTTAACTGTGTTATCCTGGGGTTTCCTTTACTCTCTGTGTTGTAATAAATGGTTGCTGAGAACCCTTCCAGGTCTTAAAATAGGTGATTTCTTCCTTTGCATTAACAATCCATGGCACTCATATATTAGTTTTTTACCTTCTCCCTAATGGTCACCTCCTGAGATTCCAATTGTTTTTTGCTACCTTAGAGAGTAATGTTAGGATGTTTTCATATACATGGTGTCCCAAAAGCTTAGTGCAGTTTTCAATTTTTAAGAATTTAAATCTGTATAAAGATTTCTGGGATATCTTGTATATGAGACCTGTCTTTCTGTCATTGACTCCCTTGGGATTTATGCCCAACTGTAGCTTCAGTGGGTCAAAGGATATGAAAAGTTTAAAATGTTAAATGGAAGAGCATTTTTGTTAGGGATTAGAGCCATTTAGGACCACTAGCAAAAACAGATCAGGAAGTTTGCAGATGGCTCCAGATTCAGTGGAAGACCCTGATCTTTTAAAATTAACGGCTCTGGAGGAGAAAGTGAAGCTGCTGACTTTGCATAGGCCACTTCCATATCATGGCATCTCCTCCCTGATGTCATAGTCCTCTTCAAGAATGAAGAGTAAACAACCTCCATGAATAGAGCTGTCACACTGTGGATCCAAGTAAAAATCAGTCAGTTGAGCAATAACTTTTTCTTTCTTTCTTTCTCTTTCTTTTTTTCTCTCTTCCTTTCTCTTTTTCTCTCTTCCTTTCTCTTTTTCTTTCTTTCTTTCTTTCTTTCTTTCTTTCTTTCTTTCTTTCTTTCTTTCTTTCTTTCTTTTTTCCTTCCTTCCTTCCTTCCTTCCTTCCTTCCTTCCTTCCTTCCTTCCTTCCTTCCTTCCTTCCTTCCTTCCTTCCTTCCTTCTTTCCTTCCTTCCTTCCTTCCTTTCCTTCCTTCCTTCCTTCCTTTCCTCCTTGTCTCTCTCTCTGTGTCTCTCTTTTTCTTTCCCTTCCTTCTATCCACAGAGGTATGATACTCTGACCTAAGGATATTCTGCCCAAAAGAACGTTAAAAAAAACAAAAACAAAAACAAAAAACTTTCTTTTTGACATGTGGAGGTATGGGCTAGATTTATGAATAGAATTGAATAGTTTTCTAAAGGAATTCTTAAGGATTGATCTTCTCTAGTTCCAGATAAACAGAGTCCCACTGATGGAGTCACCATCTAAAAGCTTTTTCTTCCTCACTGGTACCATAATTAAGTGAGCTTGCCAAATGTTCTGTCTTCTTTGTGTCTGTGTCTCATTGCACTTAACATATAGGCTAACATTCTAGACTTCTGCATGTATCCCAGGTTTAATATCCATGTCATTGGGTGTTTGGCCTGGAAGCTAGTACAGGTAATTTAAATATATTAATGAATGCTGTTAATTAGCATCATTATCTCGATGCTGTGCTAATATACAGAAAAAGAACGAGACGAATCAAGGGGACAATTCAGTGCTATCTTCAGAAAATAGAATGGGGGGGTGGGGCTACTTTTCTCAAAAGGAATGCCTCCAACCTGAGAAGTTTTTGAATTTTGGTTTTGTCTTGGTGTAGAGTACTTAGATTTAATCTCCTATGACCATTACCCCAGGATTCCTAGACCTCTAATCCATTTTTCTACTCTGTCATGAATTGGATTTGGGTAAAACACTTCACTTTCTCACATGATCAATCAAACTTTTATTAAGCACTAATAAGTGGTTTTGGGGATCCAAATTTAAAGGAGAAAGTCCCTATTTAAAAGGTGCTAATATTTTATTATAGTTGATTTTAATTACATGTGTAAGTACATATGAAATAAATATAAAAGCAAAAAAAATGCAAAATAAGTAAATATAATTTAGTTAGAGAAGGGAGGGCACTAGCATGTGGGGGATCAGAAAAGGTTTCAAGCAGAAGATGGTGCTTGAAAGAAAAAAAGAATCTGTAAAGTTAAGAGGAAGTACATTCCAAGCTCAAGGCCAGTCAGTGCAAAGACAGAGCATGAAGATGGAATGTTTTGAAAAAGAAGACCAATTTGGCTAGATCACAAAATACATGAAAGGGAATAATGTTCAATGATTCTGGAAAGATAGGATGAAGCAAGATTGTGAAAGATTTTATTTTATTTTATTATTTTTATATACAATTCTTTATGAATCAAGTTGAGAGAGAAAAATCGGAACAAAAGGAAAAAAACATGGGAGAGAAAAAAAAAAAAACAGAAAAAAGAAGTGCACATAATATGTGTTGATTAACATTCAGTCTTCTTAGATCTTTTTCTGAATGCTGATGGGATTTTCTGTCCAAAGTCTCTTGGGATTGCTTCGGATCACTGAACCACTGAGAAGAACCAAGCTTTTCATAGTTGTTCATTGCATATTCTTGCTGTTATTGTGTACAATGTATTCCTGGTTCTGCTTGTTTTGCTCAGCATCATTTCATGTAAATTTTTCCAGGCCTTTCTAAAATCAGCTTGTTCATCATTTTTATAGAACAATAATCTATTAGCTTCATATATCACAACTTCTGCCATCTCCCCAATTGATGGGCATCTACTCATTTTCCAATTCTTTGCTACCACAGAAAGAGCTGCTGCAAACATTTTTGCACCTGTGGGTCCTTTTCCCTCCTTTGCAATTTCCTTATGATACAGACACAGTAATGGCACTGCTGGGTCAAAAGGTATGCACAATTTTGTAGCCTTTGGACATAATTCAAAATTGCTCTCCAGGATGTAAAGGTTTTAAAAGATAAAGAGAGCAATTAATATTTTATCATAGAGACAATAGGGAATGCCTGAAGTTTATTTAGTAAGGGAATGACATTCTCTTATCTGAGTTTTAAAAAAATCATTTCAGCAACAATGTGTAAGATGGATTATGAGGAGGAGAAACTCGAGGAAAAAAAAAAAACTGATAAAGAGAATATTGCAATATTCTAGATGAGAGGTGTCAAGGACCTGAAGTAAAATGGTAGCTATTTGGATAAAGAATTGGTCAAATGCAAGAGATGTTGTAGAAGTAGAGATGTCAACTGGGATTATCTGTATGAAGGCACAATTAGCCATAATTTGGCAAATTTAATTTGGCAATAAACCAAAGTTATAAACCTTGGTGATTAGAAAGATAATAGTGCCTTTGCCAGAAATTTAAAAAGAAAAAAAAAAAAAAAAAAGCTTGGAAGATAAGGAATTTGGGGTAAAAATAATTATTTCAATTTTGGACATCCAGTTTGAAATGTCCAGTATACTAAAACTCAGGACAGAGTAGAGTTGAACATATAGATCTGGAATTGTCTCCCTACAAATGAGGATTAAACCAATTGGCACTGATGAACTTGCTGAGAAAGTATAAAGAGAGAATAAGAGGATTTAGGAGAAGAATTTTGAAAAATTCCAAGAGCTAATATTGAAGATAAGCCATAAAGGTAATAAAAAGGAGGAGAACCAGAAAAATATTGTTATAAAAATTCAGTGAGGAAAGAGTATCAGAGAACGGAAGATAGTTAATAATGTAAGAAGAGTGAAAGCTGAGAAAAGACTGTAAGATCTGAGAATTATGTGGTTATTGATTACTTCAGAAGCAGTAATATCAGTTGAGTGGTGAAATTGGAAGCCAGATTACAAAGAATTGAGGAATGAGTGAGAAAAGTGAAAGAAGCAAGTATTGATGGGAGAAGGAGAAGAACAACAGGAAGAAAACAGAGAAGGAGAAGGAGAAAGAGGAGAAATACAAGACCATGTGTGATCTCCCTCATATACCATGATATAGTCAAGGATTCATTGCATTAGTCTCACTTCACTTCTGTTAAAGCCAAAGGTATAGCCAGTCTCAACAAGTGCCCTTGCAAAGTTGGCATTTTTATGGAATGATCACACATTTGCCTGGGCTAGTCTTTGAAATGAATTACAAGATAGAAAAATAACCAGGTCATGTATATGTAAAACTGATTTATCCCTACTGGAGACCACTAAGTGCAGTTGGAATGGGGAAGACTCACATTGACCCAGGGACAAGTGAGTTTGATCCAGTGCATGACCTTGCATTCCTATTATATTTCTATATTAAATTAAATAAATTTAAGGCTACAGAGCAATTATTTAAGGTACTTTTCAGTTCCTCTGAGATTCACATTATCTACTAGATGATTAAGTGGTACTTGATCAGAGGAATAATAGTAATAAAAACAGTAGTAGTAGTAATGAGTAATAGTATTAGGAATAATAGCAGCAACAATACTAGTAATATCATCATTTAACATTTTTATAGCATTCAAGGTGTATAAAGCACTTTACAAATAGTACCTTTTTTTTTTATTTTGATAACAACTCTGAAAGAAAGAAGCTGTTATCATTTCCATTTACCAGATGAGGAAACTGAGACAGGAAGAGGTTAAGTGATTTGCTAAGTAGAAAGTGCTCAAGGCTGAATGTTAACTCAGGTCTCGCTAACTCCCAGGTAAAGCATTCTATTTACTGTGCTACATGGATTTAAAGCTTAACTTGCCTAAGGATACATAATAGAAATATATTTATGTAAAGATATATACATTTACATGCATACAAACATGTATGTATACATATAAATATTTGTATTTAGAGTCTAGTGAAATTGGTAGTAAATTAATACCAGAGTTTGTGTGTGTGTGTGTGTGTGTGTGTGTGTGTGTGCATGAGGCAGTTAAATGGCACAGTAGAGTTGAGCACTGGACCTGGAATCAGGAAGATCTGACTTCAAATCCAGTTTCAAATACTCCAGACTCTATGACCCTGGGCAAGCCATTTATCTTCTATCAGCTTCAGTTTCCTCAGCTATAAAATGGAGATAATAATAGCACCAAACTCACATGGGTATTGTAAACTTGGCACATCGCCTAACTTTCTGTAAGTATTTAATAAATGATTGTTCTTGTTCAGTCATTTTCAGTTGTATCCGGTTCTTTATGAACCCATTTGGGGTTTTGTTGGCAAAGATACTGCGATGATTTGCCATTTCCTTCTCCAGCTCATTTCACAGATAGGGGAATTGAGGCAAACAGAGTGAAGTGACTTCCCCAGGGTCACACAGCTAGTGAGTGTCTGAAGCTGGATTTGAACTCGGGGTTGCTGAGTTGCCGACTCCAGACCTGATACTCTATCCACTGTACTACCTGGGAAAGGTTTAGGAAACACATCCCTCTGGTTCCTAGCTTTTGGGGTTTCACCCATTGAGGACCATTCAAGGTGACTGATACATCAAGATTTTTTTAAAGGAGCCATTCTGATTTTCTGTGAGCATTTACATTCATTTAACAACATACACTTGCTCACACACAAACATAATCATGGTCTAAACCAAGTTAAATTGAATTGGAAAGAAATGATTTCAGCATTTTCAAAGTAGGCATCATTAGACCTGAATCTAACAATCAACAGGAAAAAATATCCCTTTCTTTCAACTTATCCATATGAGAACTCTCATCACACTGACTGTTATAGTCAACATTCTAGTAGTGGGATTTGAGCATCTTCTGTGTGCAGAATCCTGTGTGAGATATTGTGGGGAATTAAAAATAAAGGGACAGGAATTATGTTTACAACTGGAGAGTTTACAATATAAGGTAGTCACTGAGCAGTAAAAATAGCAGGGGTCTCCTATTCCAGAGTCTTCCTCTCATCCTCCTCTTGATCACTGCAATCACTTCCCACTATATATAACACTCCCACATTTTTCTCCTGAATCTTCCTTTCCTCTCCCTATTCTCAGCGCAGGTGGTACTTTTTTCCTGCTTCTTTTCCATAGTAAGTGAAGGCTTCAGATATCTATGGGCAGTCAAGTCTTCTGTCTCAGAAACCAACACCTCCTTCCCCAAATCCTCCCAGCCATGCAGGAGTCCCAGCATTCTGTCTTCTTATCTCTAGTCTCTTTTCGGCTCTCCTCTCAGCCTTCCTTTACCTCCTCCCCCCCACTGATAACATGAAGATCCCAAACCACCCCCACCCTGGGCGGAACCAGGAGTTAAGAAACTCCTGGAGTTCTGAAGGATCTGAACTAAGAAACCTCTTGCTGCCTTCAGTAAATTCCTCTAAGCCCCAAGCTACAGAGACCATTATTAATGTACTCTTTCCCAGGGACTAACAGCTCAGTTAACTTTAACGGTAACACATTGATCTTGTCATTAGCCAACTTACTGTCAGCCTTAGGGAACTAAGGAAACTAAGCCAGCACCGAGGCCCTGGAGAGGACTGGACTTTACCTCCCTTGGGGACAGTCTTGGTGGCTGTAGCCTTGCAAACTGTCTTCCAAGGAAACAAAGGACCTCCGTCAATGTCAACAAGTGAGATGTTGACCCAGGGGCTCTGCCTCCAAACCAAAATGACTTTAACGCAACCCAATAGCTTGTATTAATTAAGGGAAAATGAAACAATGGGTTTATCACACTTTTCATTAACTCCAGGACGGCAGAGGAAAGGTATCTGGGAGGCTGGCAGGGACAGAGATGGAATGAGCTGCTGTACACATTCGTGTGTTTAATTAACGAGGGGGAGCCCAGAATTTGCCTATTACAAGCAGGTTTTCCAAGGACAGCCAAAGGGAAGGGGAGGGAGGAAAGAGGGCTAGGGGAGAGGGATAGAAGGAAGAGCAAGAGCTTCTGGAAAGATGAGGAAAAAGACAAAGGGAAAAATTGTGGGGATTTAAAAGAAATACAAGTATTCATTTAATCAATAAGTATTTATTAAGTACTTGTTTTAGACCCAGGGATAAGCTACATTTCCTGCCCTTCTATGTTACAATCAGTTGATGGCATAATAGAATGATATAGCAGGAAGAGATCTTAGAGATCTTAGATCTTGACCCCTCATTTTGCAGATAATTAAGTTGAATGACTTGCTCAAGACTACATAAGTTGGGGGAGAGACGCTAGAATTTGAATCTAGGTCCTCTTATTTGAGATCTCAAGACCTTTCCATTGTACCACTTAAAATTAGATGAGATTAATATCCACGGGGCAATAGTGAGCAATACAAGATAGGATATAATTGGGCTGGACTGTTCAATGCAGCCTGTTAAGGGTCCCATGAGTACTTCTACCTGTAGATGCAGGGAGGGAGCTATCATGTAGGGAAGGAAATATATTCATGGAGTAGTGAGATTTCCCATTCTGCCAACCTACAACCTTTCAAGGGGCTAGTGAAATGAAAGGAAGAAGGCAGTCATTTCCCCATCACCCAAACTGGGACCAGTAGTGAGACTTCCGTATATCTAAATCCTATTCCCCTTATCCCTCCATATTCTTGTCATGGCTAAATGAATCAACAAAAAATGCTCATACCCAGCCATCTTCCTTCTACATGCACTTATTATGCCCAGGTGCTATGATTGTTGTTGTTGTTGTCATTGAGTTGTTTTCAATTGTATCTAGTTCTTCATTCATTTGGGGTTTTCTTGGCAAAGGTAATGAAGTGGTTTGCCATTTCCTTCTCTGACCATTTTACAGATAAGGAAACTGAGGCAAAGAGGGTTAAGTGACTTTTGCAGTGTCAAAAATCTAGGAAGTATCTGGGGTCAGAGTTGAACTAATAAAGGTGAGTATTCTAAGCACAGTGCTGTATCCATTGTGCCATCTTGCTGCCCACATATGCCATGTATATTGAGACTTGAAATCTGAAATTAAATATCTTATCCAATATTTTCAGGATAAATCTCAACTACCACTCTCTCCTGAAAATCTATCCACTATCGCCTCACATTGCCTCAAAAGGCATGTTCTAAAGTCAAATCAAATGAAATGATCTTCTTCCTTATAAGAGGTAGTTAGGTGGTGAAATAGAGCACTAAACCTGGAGTCAATAAGGCTTGAATTCAAATTCAGCCCCATTCTTTGCTGTATAAACCTTATGTCACTTAACTGTTGTCTCAATTTCCTTAAAATGTGTATTGGGAATAATAATATCACCTACCTCACTAGATTGTTGTGAAGATCAAATGAGGTGATATTTGTAGAGTTTAGTACTGTGCTTTAGCGTAAGTACTTAGTAAAAGCATTCCCACCTTTCTTCCTCATCCTCTAATATTTTCATCTTGTTCTCCCTAATATCCCTCTCCTCACCCTCCCCCCAAATCTCTCTGCACATGCTACTTGAATGCTGATCTTGCCTTTCCTCTGTTCCTCTTTCCATGCATCTCTCTCACTCCCCTAGGCATGTTCTGCTATGAGTCATATGCTGACAGAGTTGATGGCAGAAGCTATGACTGGTGCTGACATTTAACCTTAAAAGCATATTCCACACACTGAGCCTCACTGTGGCAGGGCATATTCATAGGGACAAAGAAAATAATGTTTTTGAGATCATCCTTACTCTTCGAATCATCGGATAGATAGGATTTCTAATTGGAAGAGACCTTTAGGGTCATCTGGGATGAGGAAAATAAGACTCCGAGGGATGAAAGGCCTTTCAAAAAGAGGAAGTAGATAGATTTTGATTCAATATAAAGTAATAAAGTAATAGTTGGGTCTGGCCCACAGTAAGATGGGTACCTTCATTAAGTTGTATACCCTCAGTCCAAGGGAATGTAAGTTCCCTGAAGGCAGGTACTGGATCATTTTTTTGGCTTTGTATCTCTAGTATCTAACATATTGCCAGACACATAATAGGGCTTAATAAATGTGTTGTGGGGTATGTTGAATCGCATTGATTTGAATTTTCACTGGCTGTAATCGAGAACTAAATACCTGATAGGGATGTGGTAGAAGAAACTCCCCACATATATAGGACATTGGACTAAATGATAATGCTTAGTACTGTGACTTGCACATAGGAGGTTTTTAATAAGTGTTTAGTAAATTGAACCAATTTGCTTCTCTTGCTATGATCTTAGGATCCAAAAGGAAAGATATAAATATATAAATATAAATATATATATATATAAATTTTTTTTTTTTTAATTTGGAGAATGGCATTTGCCATTATATTATTTTCTACTTTTTATGGTGAAAGAAGTGTATTCAAAGGTTTTGGAATCAAACACCTCTGACTTTGTGATTTGGAGTAAATCACTTAACAGTTCTAAGCCTTAATGTTCTTATTTAAATAATGAGAAGATTGGAGTAGATGGTCCCTTCCCATCTCTATATCCATTATCCAGTGAAACATTCCTCTCTTCCTTTTACTTTCCCTTCCCTTCTTTCTTTTCCTTTCCCTTTCTTTCTTTTCCATCCCCTCCTTTTCTCTTCCCCTCCATTCCTCTCCCTTCCCTTTTCTTTTTTTCTTTCCTTTCTCTTCCCTCCCCTTCTCTTCCCTTCCTTCTTTTCCTTGAACCTTGGTCATTTTGTTGAGTTGTGTTCAGTCATATCTGACTCCCTGTGACCCCATTTTGGGTTTTCTTGTCAAAGATCCTGGAGTGGCTTATCATTTCCTTCTCCAGCTCATTTTACAGATGAGAAAACTGAGGCAATCAGGGTTAAGTGATTTGCTCAGAGTCACACACCTATTAAGTGTCCAAGGCTGGATTTGAACTCAGAAAGAAAAGTCATCTTGACTCCACTATGCCACCTAGCTTCCCGCACTTGGGTCAGAAAAAAAAAGAAAATGACAACAATAAAAAGTGATGATGTTTATTTATAAGGTTAAACATCCAGGCAAGCTCCCCATTCTACCTGAGGCTCTCTGGTGGACTGAGAGTAATTCTGGATCTATAGAATCCAGTATAGCTAGCTGGATGGATCTCAACATTTATTCTAAATAACTCTGAAAAAAAGATGATGTATTGAATTTAGAATTAATAAAGCTGGGTCCCAAAACACAAACATATTGAATTCATTAGGTAATAAGATTGCAGTCCCACTTAAGTCTATGACTCAGTGAATTTCCCACATGTGTATTTTTGTTCACTTTACTCTTCTGTGTCATTTTTTTAACCTTTAAATTAAGTTTTTCCCTTGTTAAAAAAAAAAAAAAAAACACTAGAAAACACTTTCATTATCTGGCACATATGAGTGTTAGAAGATGGAACATTAAGCTGATAATCCCAGAAGTGAAAAGAGGTAACCAAGATTCTAATGTGGTAGATAACCTAGACTCAAGGATCCAAATTGGCTCAGAAATATGGGAATATTCAAATATTTCAAAATGGGGCTTAGTATATAATGCCAGAGAAACTGAGGCAAGATAGAGATTAGAGAACAATTTAATATTTTATTTGAAAGGGAGAGATTTACTGGGACCAAATGGATCCATGCTTTGGTCCCAAGGCTGAATGAGACTATAGTCTCCAGGAATTCAACAGCAAATGTTGGATGCAAGATTCTTTTATAGGGTAACAAGAACGATAACATAATGGGGGAGATACCTAGGATGACATATTGGAGGGAGGTACTGGAGAGGCTCCTGATATTCTAATGATTTCTAAAATGGTTAAAGACCTTTATCCTATCAAACATTAAGAGGGAATGGTTATAACCTGAGGCAGAATAAATAGTACAATTAGGGAAACTGGGTCAGGACATTGAAAAAGAACTGTGTCACAACAAGTAGTTAAAGAAAAACAATGAAAGATAAGAGCTCTACAGCTGAGGACCAAGGTTCCCATGGTCCGGCACCATGAAGTTAAGGTGGTGCCTTGGGAAGTTGACCATATTCATTCAATTCTGAATTCCAAGTCTCCATGATGATCTATTCTTCATCTATATGGAATAAACTATATCATGTGGCTAGGCATAAAATCAAATATTCCCCTCTGCCCACTCACTCAAATTTTAAATGCTCAATGAACTCTTTCCAAAACTTAGACCTTATCTTTAATTCCAATATCAAATACTGTGGTTTGCTCAACAAGTCACATCTCTTTGTTTGCTTCTTAAACTGACTTTCACCTAGTGCTCACATTTATTTTTGAACCAGAACCTTGGCCCATCTCTGTAACTTTTCACTGGAGATCAGCTCCAACACTTTTTCAGTATTCGAAGGCAATGGACTTGGAATACCTTTTAGGAAGCTTTTCTCAACAACCTTTCCACAAGTGGATTTCATCCCCAGTCCTCACTTCATGGTATTCCAGGAAAGCTATAGAGAAAATAGAGTCAAGGAAAGAAAAAGTCAATAAATTTCATTAATTATAAGATTTCAAGCCTAATTCAAAGAAGATTTCTTATAATATAAGTGAGTATTAAAGAGTTTTTGAGGAAGGATTTGTAATTTTCTGGATTAGCAATTGCTAGCAGCAAGCCAAAAGAATAGAATAGGTGGGGGAAAGCCCTTTCCCTTTCTTTGCCTTCCCTTCCTTTCCTTCTATTGCCTACCTTATCAGAATATTATGAAGATTAGATAAGATGGTGTGTGTGAAATGCTTTCAAACCATAAAGCCCAACATAAATGTAAACTATTTTTGGTTATTCACTAGCCAGAGGGAGAGAGAATAGAGGGTAAAGCAATTGGAAATGTGACTGAAAGCCTTACAGGTCAAGAGAAACACTTAATTAAAAAAAATAACTGTGAAAGGATAGGGGAAGAGTTCAAGATGGGACTAAGGGTCCCAGCCACAAAAGAAGAAGTTAGCAAGCAATTTTTTCTCAGGGACATTGATCAGAGCTAAATCTGGCTGCCCCTGTGCCAAATAACTGAGCAGAGGCTACTAGGGCAATGGGAGTTAAGGATCTTCTTTTACTGGGAAGAAGGAAATAAACATTTATTTCTCACCTATTATGAGCCAAGCACTTGGCATGCTTTACAAATAGTATTTCAGTACCTTGCCTGAAAGGTAAATGTTATTATTATCCCCTTTTTACAGATGAAGAAGCTGGGGCAGATTGAGATTAAATACCATGCGTAGTGCCACAGAGCTAGTAAACAAAGGTCAAATTTGAATTCAGATCTTCTTAACTTGTTCCACCCAGCTGCAGGAAAGGAACAATCAGAAATTGCCTCTCCCCAACAAAAATCAAGAGCCAGTTTTTTGGATGAGACAAAGGAAACCTTTGGGGGCTTATAACTAAATGACACTGGCCCAAATCAATAAATAGAATTTTTTAAAGCACCTACTCCATAATGAATCCTGCATGAATATGGGGAAGATATAACCAAAAATTGCAGAGGGAAAAAAAAAAAGCTAGAAAAAAATATAATTATTATCCTCATTGAACTTCCAATAGAGTGGTAGCATAAAATCATATGATTAAATTAATGTATTTAAAAACATTTATAAGTTAAGGTATAAACTAATTGCAAATCAATACTTAGCAAATATTCTTTTTTATTCTGTTTTTAGAAGAATGGGTAAATGCAAAAAGTCATATAAATAAATAAAGATTAATGGATAATATCTATAATTTATATAGTGTTTTATAAACTTTAAAGCACTATATAAATGACAAATACTATTTGATCTTTCCAACAACCCCAGGAAGTAGATGTAGTTAAATTATTCCCATTTTACAAATAAAGAAACTTAACTGGAAGAAGTTATGTGACTTTTCTAGGTAACATGCAGGTAACAGCTTATCTAAAATTTAAACTATCAGGAGTCAGGAAGATTCCAAGTGCACTTTGCCCCCTAGCTGCCTCAGAAACTACTTGCACTGTATAATCCATTAGAGTGATTCTGTTCTTTAATATTAAAGGATTATAATGAAAGAGAATGGTAAAGACTGTGTATGTACATCTGAATTGGTCATTTTGTTCTTAATCTGTGTAATCAGATTGTTTAAATCATCTCTCCAAGTACTAATATTGAAATCTGTACCTGTAAAGAAGATGCTAAACAACAATTTCAAAGGACTCAGGATGAAAAATGTTTTCTACCTTCAGAGAAAGAACTAATGAACTCTGTACAGATTAAAGCATAGGATTTTTTCCCCTACTTTCTTTGTTTCTCTTGCTTATTATTATTATTATTTTTTTTGCAACATGGCTAATATGAAAAATTGGATATTGGGTACTGTATTGCTTTCCTCTGAATGGGTGGAAGAGAGGCTGGAAATAGGGAGAGAAATTGGAACTGACAATTTTAAAAATAAATGTTAAATTAAAAAATAGTAATACAGGGGGTGCTAAACACTAAGGATTTACAATACTACCTGCTTCCTACAGCAAACAGGTAGAGATATTTAACAAGAAATTTTAAGAAATAATGCAAATGTCAGAAATAATTTTTATGTCATCAACATAAGGGTTCTGGGGCAAGATAGAAGTATCAGAAAAACAAATGATTTTAAAACATCAATGAAGGATGATATAAACTATTTGCAAAAAACTTGGAACAAGGGAGTGATCAGTGTAGAGTTAGATATAATTTTAAAATGTTTCAAAATTATTTTTGAGATGTGATGGATTGGATGAAAAAAGGAGAGGGAAGGGCATTATGGATATTATCTTATTATCTCAGTTAGATATTATCTCATTTGAAGCAAGTTGATTGCATAGTGGATAGAGTGCTGAATCCTGGAACCAGAAAGACCTGAATTCAAATCCAGCCTCAGACTTACTGAATATGTGACCCTGAAAAAATCACATAACTTCTGTCTGTTTCAGGTTAAAGTAAAATGGGGATAATAATAGCATCTGCTTCACAAAGTTGATATGAACAAATGAGATGATATTTGTAAAGCACTTAGCATTGTGTTCTGTATATAGTAGGTGTTATATAAATGCTTCCAAAATGGACCCTTCACTCACACCCTCTAAAGAATCTTGTCAATGGAAAAGGGAGCAGAAGAGAACAAGTCACTGAAGGAGTCAGAAGCCCAATTTGCCAGAACTCTGTGCTACTGAATAATTAGCAAGATGGTTGGCAATGGACTAGAGGAGCTAATGAAGGGCCCTGACGGTCATGGGAAGGTAGCTGTATCTAATAAATGAGATAATATGTTTAAATTATTTGGCAAACCCTAAAATATTATAAAAATGCTATCATCATCATCATTATTTATGACAATAGGCAATAAGAAGTTATTCTTGGTTCTTGAGAAAGATAGCAGCCTGCAGAAACTGGTCTTTGAGCCAAGTTTTTTTCTGGTGGATTTTATATGAAATGGAAGAAAGCAAAAGCAAATGTAGAGAGACAAACTGGAACTATTACATCAAACTATTACATTCCTCTTATATGGAGGGCAAAGAGGCCTGAGTTAGAGGATTTCCAAAAGATAAAGCATCTTTTTTAATTTTTAAGGCGATATGTGGCCTGGAAAAGAAAAATTTAAGAAAGAATTTGGAAAAAAACATTGGAGTAGCTAGGTGGATAGAGCACTGGCACTAGAGTCAAGAGAACCTGAATTCCACTGAGGTCTCAGACACTTAATAGCAGTGTAGTTGGGCCCACCATTTAATAGCCAAGGCTGAATGATCCCATTCTTTCTCATTATTGTTCATAAGAAGGGAGTGTACTATAGAAGAAAGTTCTTAATCCACCATCAAAGGCCCAGGGTTCCAATTCTGCCTCTGGTATTGTAATGTGAAAGGATAAACTTAGATGTCCTCTAAAGTCCCTTTCAGCTCTTTAAATGCATTCTGGACATTATTTTATATGAATTTGTTGCCTCCCCTCTTACAATATAAACTCTTTTCCAAGTAGGGATTGTTTCATTCTTTGTAATTGTATGTACTATGCCTGGACATAAATGCTTACTGACATAAAAGAAATGCTTAATAATATGCTTGTTGCTTGATTGATTCTATAATGATTAGTCAGAGGTGGTTATCAAACGGAAGAATTCCTCATTTGTTAGGATGTGGGGTGAAATGATCTCCAAAGGCCCTTCAAACTGGAACATTCTGTGATCCTAGGGCAAACAAAAAGGAAAGAAGAACTGGATCCAAGAGATATTATATATAAATAGTTGGCAGGACTTTGTGATGTTTCACATTGAAAAGAAAATGGCAGAAGACTCTATTTCATTCCATCTTTGCCTTCAACTTGCTCTATTATCGCCTCACTGTGATAAACCTCAGTAACCCTCTCTCTTCATCTTCCCCAAACCTTACAAGAAAGGTTTGACAGCAACAAGTGACCCTAAAGGCTTAGCATATTAGATATTTGCTTGGCTCGAATTCCAACTCTCCAAGGGCAGGGATTATGGCTTGGGTTTTTTGTATTCCACAGAGGACTGCGCCTCATCTTTCATGTAATAAACCCTTCGATGTCTGAGGAGGGGAGGGGAAAGAGGAGATCAGGAACCTAAAAGGATCTCTTCTCACTTGTGCAAGAATGTCTTTGTATGTCTCCTGGCAAGACAAAGATACGCTCTCATATTATGACTCTTTGGGCACTGCCAGTTCTTGGAGTGATGCCATCCTAGAAGAAGCAGATTGGCAAAAGAAAGGAGTACTGCAATGCTCACAGGCACAGGGCACTCCCTTACCTGATGCCAAGTGTGCAGCTTGCCTCCAAGCTGGCCCAGACAGAGTCATGCCCTGGTGCGACCTCCCCTTGTCTTCTGATGGATGGCCTTTCATCTGTCACACAGACACCCTCTGAAAGTCCCCATTTGTATCCTTGTAGATGCTAATCTCCTTAATGTACTGAGTTGAGCTTATCTCCCTCAGAGGCCTCTGGTTATTTATGTATTTCTGTCACTGACTCATTGAATCTATTTTCTTTTGCTTCCAATCATCTTTTATTGAGATAACTGAGAGGATAGAGCAGGTCCATAATGACCCTGGTTTATTGGCTCATTATAAGACACCTCTCTAACAAAGCATAATTGTTGGACAGACTGGCAGAGGAGGCAGAAGGCTATGTGTTTTTGCCAGAAAGTATACGGGGAGTGGGGGAGGGTTATAGTAGTTTCTCTCTAAGCACAGGGACTCTTAACCCAGGGTACCTGGATAGATTTTAAGGAATCCATGAACTTGAATGGGAAAAAAAAAAAAAAAAAAAAAAAAAGATTCATTTTTATTTTTACTTACTTCTAACTAAAATGTATCATTTTCTCCCATTATTATTATAGACATTATTATTCTGATAAATCTATTCTATAGATTTCACCAGATTGTCAAAGAAGACCATGGTCCAAAAATGGTTGAGATGCCTTATTCTAGTGTAAGCCCACAATTCATGTCCAAAGACTCCGAGCCCTTATTTGCCACCTCTCTCCTCTTTTTTTTTTCTTCCCTCAACATTTTTCTCTGTTTCACTTCCTTCTTTCTTGATTTCCTTCTCCCTGCTCTTTTTTTTTTTTTTTTCTATTGCCTTCCTCCTTTCCTCCCATCTCCAGTTCCTAGTCAGCCGCTCTGAATTCCTGGCAGCCAGTAAAGGGGTGGAAAAAATTGTTCCCTTTTCCTCTGTTCTCTGCAGCATGAAATCAGCATTTTATATTTTAACAAGAATTGGTAAGGGCAAGGGGAACTTGATTAAGCCCAGCAGCTTCCTATCTTTTCAGACATTTAGCAGCCTGGATCTTTTCTTCCATTCAAATATTTCATAAAGGTTCGGCACAGTTTAGAAATAGAATATAGAACTCTTTCTCTGAATCATGATGGCTGTGAGTTTAGACATTCCATACCCATTTCACAGGTCATAAACCTAAGTTAAGAAAAGAGCTAATGGCTTTGTTTTGTTGTTGATGTTGTTTTTTTAATATCAGATTTAAATGAAAAACCAGGAAACAGCCCTTAGGATTCTTGACTCTTAGAATATTCCCTAAAACCTAAAAATATACTATGACCTTTAGTACAGATTTAGACTGAAAAATGCACTGGAATGAATTCCAGACAATCAGGCTTCTAAGTGAGAGCTCTGCCACTAATGAGCTGTGTGACTATATTCAAATCATTTAACCTTCTTCAGCCTGTTTCCTCATCTATGTAAATGAGTTATAGCCCGGATGTCCCTTTTTCTCTAATAGACAAACTGGGGTTCAGACTTGAAGAGTCCTCCTAAAAGTTATCTAGATGGATCATGTTAGCCATTCCCCAAAGAATCTGGGCTGCTGCTTCACTCCTAGGTCTAATCTCAGTATTTCTGATTTCATTACAAGGAACCAAACTAACCACACCTTGGAACAAATAGCAAACTTACTACATTCATCATAGAAAGGACAAGTACCAGAGTGCAAAGACAGTCTGAACTTGACTCTCTGATGTCTCCACTTTCCCTGGAAACCTATATTTTGGTTCCTCAATTAGAGCCCTATTCAGGGAGCAGGTAACAATCCCTCCCTCTTCTTCTCCAAGCAAGTGACAAAAAAATCAAGACTGCTAGAGAGTCAGTCCCACCTTATACACAGCCCTTGACTCACTGTGCTAGGAAAAGGCAAGGTCTAGGTTTGCTATTGCATATCAGAGCTTTTTGCCTTTTCACTCTTCAGGGTCAATTTCTTTAGTTACTGGCTTGAACTAGGAGCTGTCCAGCTTGATTTGAAATTCTATAACTCCCAGCACTCTGCCTTCCTATGGGAAGGATACAGTGTGGCAGAGTAGAGAGAGTAGTGAATTTGGAATCAGGAAGAACTAGGAAAAACAAAAAGTTAAACTTTCAGAACTCTAAACAACTATAATCCTGTGACTTTATAAGTACAAGGCAAAATGGAATAATGGATGGAGTGCTGGACTTGTAGTCAAGAAGACCTGGGTCAGGTATATGATTCTGAGCAAGAGAATTAACTTTTGTGTGTCTGTTTCCTCATATGCAAAATGGATTCATTGATCTCTAAAATTCCTTTTAAAGCTTAGCACAGAGTATGCATTTAATAAAAACTTCTTAATTAGATTTAAATTGACTTTCAGCTAAAAATCCATGAACATATGATGCAGTGTTTCCCTACTAGTACCTTGAAAGATTCTACCCCTAGCATGGTCTGAACTACTTTCTCTTGGTCAGGAAACTTCACAACTATCTACTAGTTTCTGTTCTATTACTGTCACTCTACCCTGCCTTTAGTGGCTCTCAGAAAAGTGTGCAACAACTTTTACAATGAGATAACTAATATCAATATTACCTCTTAGCTATCTCACACATTTCCAGTTGTGCAAATTTCTGCTAAATTCCTGTTTTAACCCACTGTCCCCACACTTTCTTCTAGCCAAATCAAGACAGTTGAATTCCATTCAGTTCCTTCCTTATCCCAGGGTATATGTTTCCCAAGTAATCAGCATTGTAGCTTTTTAAAGCTGGGGGAAAACACCCTAACCTTCTTCCCCTGGCTATTCCAGGTTCCATCATTGCCTAAAATTAGAAATTAACGATAGAAATTACCCTTCAAAAAAGGAATTGAAAAACTGAAATAGGAGGGGTATAGTTGAAAGATACTGCTTTCAGCCTATTAAAAAGGAAAAATCCAAGGCCCCTGTTGCAAAGGGGATGGACTAAGTGATTTCTAAAGTCCTTTCAAGCTCTGACTTTCCACAGTTTTGGGGTCATAGAGTTATAATGCTCTCTGAGTGATGAATCCTTAATAAAATTCACCAAACACTTGGTAAGTGCCCACTAGTACAAGGGACTACTCTGATCTCTGGGGATACAGAGAAAAACAAAATCTCTGCCTTCAAAGAGTTTATATTCTATACAATAAATCCTATTGACTGGCAAAGAAACAAAGAAGTTCTCCAGTACAGGAAGGGAAAACTCTCAACTACTCCTACAGAATTTTCCAGTTCTCCTTTTGTCACATAAGGCTCCTAGGAAAAGGGCATAACAGATGACAGTGATAAAATCCCACATTCCAGAGGGAAGCCATGTAGGCCAGTTATTTACTGCTAGGTGCCCAGGCTCTGTCCCACTGATATAAATGCCACAAATAAAACACACTCCCAGCTCAGCAAACAGCATCTATCTTTCTTGGGGTGATGCTTGGTAGTTTGGGGCATAAATCCAAATCCCTGCCCACTGGGGGGAATAAACATCTTCCATCCAGATGGATTGGTATTCTTGGAGGTTCCTTTCTCTGGGGGAATCTCAAAACATCTGGCTGGTGCAGTCTCTGTATTATGACCTAGTAGGACTTCTTCCCTCCAAGTAAGAAGGGAACCTGTGACCCAGCCTGAGGCTACTGCCAAGACCCCCAGTAGAGTACTCATTTGTTTGGTTAAATGCAGTTTGTTTTTAATTACTTGTGGCAAATGCCCATAGTACATTTTGGAAGAGCAATGAAGCATTGTTTTTAGGAGATTGTATGCACACATGCATATGTGCACATATACAAATGCATGCACATTCACAAACACATACACAAAAATGCATGCATACACACACACATATATATATATATATATACATATATATATATATATACATATATATATATACACACATATATATATACATATATATATACATACACATAATCCAATATTTGTTGGAAGTAAAATCAGCCTGCAAAATAATTTTAGTCTGTTTCTAGCAACATTGAACAAAATTTTATTAAGTAAATGTCATGTATAAATCTTTATTTTAAAGATTTTAGGGTAGGGAAGGTATTATAGGGGAGGCAAGGACATTTTAAAAATTAAGATTTTATTTCTACTCACATGGAATTTAGAGTTTAGTATACTAATTTATGTACTAATTATCATGATATAATAATGATAATAATAATAAGCTAATATTTATGCAGCTATTTAAGGTTTGCAAAGAGCTTTTCATATATTGTGCTTTATAACAACCTTAGATACTAGATTCTATTATTGTCCCCATTTTACAGATGAAGAAACTGTGTTTGAAAGAAGGTAAGGGACTTGACCAAAGTTACAAAGCTTTGAAGCAGAATTTGAATTCAAATCATCTTTCTACTAGGCCACTTAAGTTTCTTTACTAAAAAAAAAAAAAAAAAAAAAAAAAAGTGACATTTAGAGATATACTGGAAACAGAATTTTGTGTACGTTGTAATTCTAGGCTTGAAATAAAGATCTGAGTTCAAATCCTGCCTCTAAAAGTTTTTGTCCTGTTCTATGATCCTAGACAAGTTACTTTGCCTGTTTCTGTGCTTGTTCTCATTTAGCAGTATCTCTAATAAAACCTCAACTAGGATCAAAATGTTGGGCACAAGTGAAACTACTAAATGAGAACAAAGGATGGATATATACAAGATTAGTACCTGTGGGACCAAAGAATCAGGGAATTAGTGTGGGAGAAAGCACTTGTTTTAGTTGTCTTCTTCCCTAAGAATGTTTGGATTCTTCCCTGAGAATGTTTAGATTTAGAAGTCTGTAAAGGCCTGGAGCAGAAATCACTTTGGAAACCAAGATTTCTGTGGTTCAAAGCTAAACCCAATCTTTGGGAGGATATTTGGGCATGGTTGATGTTACCTGAGGCATTCTGATAGTAAGATAAAGTATCTGGGGACAATGGAAGAATTGGGTGTAGACTAAAAACTAATTGTTAAGTCTGGATTTAGCGACAGATCAGAGAAACCAAAGCAGGTCTTATCTCTATCTTCCTCCATTTCCTAATCTGTAAAATCAGTATAATACCACCTACCTTCTAAAGTTGTTGTATGCATAAAATGAGATACTATTTGTAAAGTGCTTGGCAAACTTTAAAACATTTATATAAATACTAGCTATAATAAAGATGGAGCAGCTAGTAGATAGAGTCCTGGACCTGGAGTCAAGAAAACTCAGCTTTCTGAGTTCATATCAGATCTCAGCCACTTACTAGTTGAGTGAGCCTGAGCAAGTCACTTCAGCCTGTCTGCCTCAGTTTCCTCATCTGTAAAATGAGCTCATGAGGAAATGACAAACAACTCCAATATCTTTGTCAAAAAATCCCAAATGGGATCATGAAGAGTTGGACCTGACTAAAAAGTGGCTAAACTACAATAATATTGAAGATGAGAAGAAGAGTAATTATCTCCAAACCATGTCACATGGCATCATTCACCTGAAGATAGACTCTGCTCTTGGCTGGCTAAGCATCTACATGTTCAGAAGTTTTCCCAAGTAATGGAAAAAACAACTTGCTGGTATTATTCATTAAAACACATACCAAACCTCAGGCCCACTACCTCAGCAAAAACAGTCCACAAGCCTGGCAAAGCTTTTTATTAGATTTAAATTGGAGATATTCAACACATAGGCAGCAAGTCAGTCCTTGTGGTTTCCTAGTCTAGAATTTATAGAGGAGTACAAAATGTGGAAAGGGAAGATGGTTCTGGGATCTTTACAGCTGCTAGCAATGAATAACTTGAAAATTCTGCAAACTTTAGAGTGAAACATTCAATTGATGCCTTCAGTCTTTGAGTGGGTCCATGTGAATTATTGGGAAGAAGGTAGTAAGGGCAATGTGTTGATCCTCTCAGAATTCTTCATTACTTGTAGTTTCAAAAAAAAAATGCCTTTGATTTATATTGAAGTGCCCAATTTTGATTCATCCATGCTGCCAGTCTTTTAGGTCTTTGCTTAGTATTATACAGTTGTTACTGCCTCTGTTTGTTTGTTTGTTTGTTTGTTTTTAATTGTTGAAGCAATTGGGGTTAAGTGACTTGCCCAGGGTCACACAGCCAGGAATTTGGTGTCTGAGTCTGGATTTGGACTCAGATTCTCCTGAGTTCAGAGCTGGTGCTCTATCGACTGAGCCACCCAGCTGCCCCCACCATTTCTGTTTTTAAAAAAGCTTTTCTACTCAGTGAAAAAGTCAGAAGGCATGCATATATCTTTGTGAATCAATTTGTTCTTATATAGGTTTGAAACATTAATGGATGTGTACATTTTTTCTTCAAAAAGTTCTTGAATCATATGTATAGAACATCCATTATGTAACATATGTGTAGAACATGCCTTATGTATCTTTATACATGGTTTTAGTCTCTATAAAGTTTTGGTTTATTTCCTAATAACCTACTGTTCCTTATCCCACTATTTCCCTCATGTTCTCTAGGATCCAGCCATTGATCTACCTGATGTTCCACAGTCTCTCATCTCTGTGCCTTTCTCCTAGCTATTTGCAATACTGAGAATGTTTTTTCTCTCCATGGCTCTACATAATAAATCCCTGTTTTTTTTTTTCCAATATTTTTTGACCTTCTATACAAAGTCTTTCTTCATCCAACCTCCCTCTAACCCCTCCCATCTACTTATTAATTTTCATAAAGATTAGCTTCTATTTAATTTCTGTTAGCCTTGTATGAACATATATATGGATATATTATTTCCTTATTTGAGTGTAAGTTTCTTAAGATCACAAACTGTTTTGTTCTTGTCTTTGTATTCTCAACATCTGGCATAGTGTCTGACATAAAGAAGATATTTAATAGATGCTTTTTGATTGATTGACGATTCTTGCCTTCTGCCCCCAGCTACTAAAGGGTTTACCCATTTTATTTTTCTTTCTAGAAGGTCAAGGCTTTGTGAGTGAGGATGAGTATCTGGAGATCTCTGGCATTACCCGGGACCAGTCTGGGGAATACGAATGCAGCGCCTTGAATGATGTTGCTGCCCCAGATGTGCGGAAAGTAAAAATCACCGTGAATTGTGAGTTGTCCTTCAAGGCTTGCTCAGAAAGTGTGTGTGTGTGTGTGTGTGTGTGTGTGTGTGTGTGTGTGTGTGTGTGGTGTATATTGGCGTAAAATGGGCAAAAAATGGGAAAGAGGAGCAAAGGAAGAAGGGGTCTCATCCTATCCAACTTATTGAATAATTCAGGATGGTATCTTTAGTCAAATACTCTGTCAAGATGCATACACTCATATTAGCTCTGCCTTAATTTTCAATCTTTGAAATCAGATTGGCTTTTGTAACTCCTACTGAGCTTTCAGGTGGGTTTTTTACATCTGGGATAATGTGTTACATTCCTTCCTTGCATGCCTTATAAAAATTATATAAGTTTGGTAAGAATTTATAAAATAGATACTCGTATAAGTGTAATACCGATAATTGGGAAATTGTTCTTCAGGGTGCTAGACTCAAGAGATATCTTTAGGAAATTCATTTGTTTCATGGAAGTGCTTCCTTAGCAACTATTTTATGATCTAACTATTTACGTTCCAGATCCTCCCTATATCTCGAATGCCAAGAACACTGGGGTGTCACTGGGTCAGAAAGGCATTCTCAGATGTGAAGCTTCTGCTGTCCCCCTGGCTGAATTCCAGTGGTTCAAGGAGGAAACCAGGTACCCAGAAGTAGGAGATTGGGCTTCTCTGACACTGAGCAGATAGATAAAGATATCTTTTTTGATTACTAGTAGGGGTAATGAGAGAGGAAAATATAGAGAAAACAAAAAATGTTCTTACTGCTGGCATTTCCCACAAATACATCCCCTTGTCAAGTTGGAAAGAATTTGCTGGAATTTATGTGTTAGGATAGTTGTTTGTTTCACATGGTGTTATATGACTTCATGTAGATTCTCTTATCCTGTACAAATATCCCTATCTCTAGACAAGGAATGTCCATAGGGTCTGGATTTGAATTGTCTCTCTGATATTTCATTTTGTGACTTTGGACAAATCATGTAATCCACTTGGTCTACAATCAGTCAGTCATTTGGCTTTTTATTACATAATTACGGTGCCAGGCACTGGGTTCTGAGACTACAAAAATAATTTAAAGAGCATGCCTCTCCCCCCAAACAAAGCAGTTCCTCCTCTCAAGGAGTTTACAGTCTAAAAAGGGAGACAACATGCAACGGACTATGTACAAAGAAGATAGATATCACTTAAATTGGAAGTAGTCTCAGAAGGAAGATAGGAACATTAAGGTGAACTGGAAGAGGCTTCTTGCAAAAGGTCAGATTTTGGCTAAGATTTTAAGGAGATCAGGGAAATTAAGATAGATGGATAAGAAGAAAGAATGTTCTTCACAACAGAGATAAATAATGAAAATGCTCAGAAATGAGATTCTCTGGAAATGGAGTGTTATGTGAGAGGAATATCAAAGATGCTGATATCACTTGATCACACAGCATATATTGCTGGGAGTAAGGTGTAAGAAGACTGGAAAGGTAAAAAGGGATGAAGTTAAGAAGAGCTTCATAAGCTAAAGAGCAGATTTATATTTCATTCTAAAGTTAACAGAGAGAAACTGAAGTTGATTGAATGGGGGAAGATGGTGTTTGACATGGTCAGAATTGATCTTTAGGAAGAAAAATTTGATAGCTGAGTGGAGAATAGATTGTAGTGGGTAGAGACTTGAAGCAAGGAGATCAATCAACCTTCAAGTTATTGCAATAGTCAAGGCATTATGCACAGTTAGCAGGTATGTCCTGGCTAAATATCTAATAAAGGAGACAGAAAATGATTGGTAAGACAGGTAAAAAGAGAGCCAGGAGAAAACAGTGTCCCCACAACCTGCAAAGGAAACAGTATCAAGGAGACAGTTTTTTTTTTTTTTTTAAACCAGTTTCAAAGGCAGAAAAATCTAAAATTATGAGGATTAAGAAAAGGCTATTAGTTTTGTCAATGAAAATATTATTGACTTTGGAAAAAGCAGACTTCAAAAGTTAGACTTCAAAGATTAAGAAAAGAATGGGAAAAAAAAGGGACAGCTAGGTAGCACAGTGAATAGACCACCAGCCCTGAAAACAGGAGGACCTGAGTTCAAATCTGGTCTCAGACACTTAACATTTCCTAGCTGTGTGACCCTGGTCAAGTCACTTAGCACCAATTGCTTCAGGGGGAAAAAAAAAGAATGAAAAGAGACCAAGTGGAAGAATAGACTATGAAAAGCTTTCTCAAAGAGATAAGACCCAAATTAGAGAAGACATATATACAAGACAATAACTAGCAAAAGTAGATAAAAAAAAGGGAGATTTTCATATGTGAAAGCAGAAGGAAGTTGGCCAGAAGAAAGAATCAATTTAAGATTAATGAGAAAGTAAGGAGGATAGAGGAGATAATCTGACAGCGTAGAAGCATTAAATAAATAAATAGATAAAGATTCAGGTACAAGGATTTTCTTTGGCAAAGAGATGGATCACCTCTTCATGTCAAATGGGTGAAAGTATTCAAGTGACTTTGAAGTGGCAGAAGTCATTTGTGTAATGTGAGATGAGGAACAGAAGAGACAAGCTCTTTGAAATGGCTTATTTTTTTTTTTTTTTTTATGAGATATGAGGCAATGTTCTTAACTGAAGGTCAAAGATAGGGGAAATTTGGGATGTTTACAGAGAAATTAAAAGGTAGGAAAAAAACACTATGTTAAGTGAAATTCTTCAATGTTTGGAAAGTTATAAAAAGGATTGCCTTGCCATAGTGAGGACCCATTTGGGATTACATAACAAAAGTATTGCTCAATCGGCAGATTTAATAAATTTCTTTAGCTTTATTCTCCAGCACCTGAGAGTAGGAATGAAGGCAGTTAATGGTAGGATTAATTTAAGGGATGAGCTTTGATAGAATAAAGAGACTCAACTGGTTCAGCAAGGGGTCAAGATAGAAGAGGAAGAAAAGCATAGTCAGGGCAGAAGTGATGGTTAAGGAAAGAACTGAGGGATAGAAGGTTTAGAAACTTCACTTTGGATGATGAGAAAAGATTGGAGTTGCAAGGCATAGAAAGAAATAGAATGTTAATGGACTAAAATTTAAATTTGTAAAACTAGATCCGATTAAAACAATTAGATCTGAAACATACGTAGATGATGGTAAGTAAGATCAAGAGTATGACTATTTCTGTGTATAGCTATGGTAAGATGATAGAAAGGATTATAGGAAATTAATAAACTGAGGAATTAAGAAGTTAGGACATTTAAGTCAGTATAAATACACATGATGAAATCCCCTAGCATGAACAGAGTTTGGGAGGAGAGGAAAATGTAGATCTAGGAATTGAAATTATTAGTAAGGAAGGAGAATGTGTTGGAGACTTATAGAAAATAGTCACCAGAATGTTGATTTGAGGATAAATATGGATTGAATGAATCTCAAAGGAGGAGAGGTTACTAAGTGATGGTAGAAGAGGGAGTGCCTGGAAATACCAATAAAGAGTAAGGAGTAACAATGCTGGAAAAGATAGTTGGGAAAATGTCACCAGGAGGAAGCAGGTCTTAATGAGTACAATAAAGATAGAAAGAGTGAGAAAGGTAAAGGCTTAAGATTGAAAGTCAGTTTGTTACCTTTAGAACAGATTTTATAGAGAGCAGAATGGAAAGGTTGGGTAAATTTAGAGTCAAATGTTGAGGAAGGGAGTAATGTTGAGGAAGATGGGAATAAGGGTTTAGAGAATAGGATTTGAATAATGGCAACTGGGTGCCCAGAAGTACTGAGATGGAGTAAGTTTGCTGGGGTAGAAGTGTGCTAATCATTGAAGAATGATTTTGGTAGGTTCATGCATAGGAATTTGGTCTTGGGTAAAGTTTTCTCAGGGTTTAGGCAGCTTTCTGTGGGATTAGGAGGGGACAGACCATGGAGGATGCTCAGTAGAGCTGCGGATGGCCAGAAAGGCCACTTGGAGTACAATGGAATGGCTGTTTGGAGAGTCAGGCTTAGACAAGCAAGTCATTTTTGGTGGTTCTGACAACTGGTGGAAGGAGATTAGAAAATATCCTCTGAAATGTATCCCTATTCTAGATCCTTGATCCCAGGATTACTTTTGACTAGTTTTCCTTTTTTGCTCCTGATGGTGGTAATGATGATTGCTTGAAAGTAGGGAGATGGAGAGGAGGAACAAGGGGACCTTATATAGGAGGAAGTCCCTGAGGTAGGATAACCATATGAGTATTTTGAAGGTGGCATAGAAACACCTTTAGCTCAGCATTTTTCTACCTGATTTCTTACTATGTCTTACAGAATCAGATAGATAGTGTCTCCCTCTCATTTCAGGTTAGCCACTGGCCTGGATGGAGTAAGAATCGAGAATAAAGGTCGCATGTCCACACTGACTTTCTTCAATGTTTCAGAAAAGGATTATGGGAACTACACTTGTGTGGCAACAAACAAGCTTGGGAATACAAATGCCAGCATCACATTGTATGGTGAGTTCAGAAAATGTCTTTGTCTGTGACGAGAAAGAAACAGAGACAGACAGAGATAGAGACAAAGAGACAAAGACAGAGCAAGAGCGAGAGAAAAAGAGAGAGACACACACAGAGAGACAGATAGACAGAGAGAAAGAGACAGAGACACACACACACACACACACACAGAGAGAGAGAGAGAGAGAGAGAGAGAGAGAGAGAGAGAGAGAAGGACAGAGACAAAGAGAGAAAAAGAGACAAAGACAGAGTGAAAGTCAGAGACAGAGAGAGAGGAGGGGGACGGAGAGAGAGAGAGATAGAGACAGAGAGAGACAGAGAGACAGAGAGAGACAGAGAAACAAAGAGAGGGAGACAGAGACAGAGAAACAGAGAGAGGGAGAGACAGAGACAGAGAAACAGAGAGAGAGAGAGAGAGAGAGAGAGAGAGAAAGAGAGAGAGAGAGATGGAGACAGAGAGAGGGAGAAAGGGAGACAGAAAGAGAGAGAGAGAGAAACAGAGAGAAACACACACAGAGAAAGATACTTTGCATGGCCTATGCCCCAAGAGCATAGGAATGATGAAATCTTCCCTTTCCCTACTCTCCCTCAGGATACCGTGATGTTAATAAGATGAATAAGTTCCTTCAATTCCTTTGGAAAATGGTTCCTGTCTAACTGCTTTCACTATAGGGCACGCACCCAGTTTGTTAACATTCCTCTGATTGTCACAGGAGAAAAGAAATTAAGCCAGCCTTATTGGTGTCTGACTTGCTGAAATGTAGACAGTTATTATGATTGAGAGTTCAAATGCAGTACCATGGAGAGGTCAAGGGAAGTGGTCCCTCTGGCCACAATATTCAATGCTTCTAGTGAGTTTGTTTTCAGTTTTTAAGACAACTTACTGCTGTCATTTTTATTCTCACTCCACTGAAATAAAAAGAGCAGAAATCTGAATGTTGTTTCATTCTCTCTCCCCTTTCAAAGATCTAATTATTCCCTGAAAGGACTATTTTCTAATGTGTAGGGATCTGTGCTCCCAAGCCATGAAACCTTCTCTGAAACCCATCACAGCTGTTCCTACTTCCTCAAACATCTCATGCCCATTCCTTTGTGATTATGTCCCCTCAGCTTCTCATTTCATTTGCCATAGGTCCCAGAGTGAGGAATATGTCTGTCACATAGAACTTGTTTGTTTGTTTGTTTGTTTATCTGCTGAGGTATGGTAAGAGGGAAGCATCTGATGCATAGAGTGAAGAGGACATCAACTTCTCATGCTCACCTTGGACCCCTGAGCAAGCTGTCAGCATTGACATTAGCTAAACTTTGTCCATCAACCATCTCAAATTTGTGATCTATGTCTTTTGTTTCCTCTCTGCATTGTGTGTGCATTGTGCTGTGTGTGTCTTAGAAATAAGCCCACCATCAGCAGTGGCAGGTGGGTACAGCATGTTCCTTTCTTCATGTGCCTGCCTTTGTGCTGATGCTTTTGAATCTAAGCCTACTTCAGAGACCCCTTTGCCTGCTCCACCCCCCTCACTGATCTCTCTCCAAGGGATAGACTTCAAGGGTCTCAGATTGTACAGCATGGAAACAATCACTTAAAATGCAGAGATTTTGCCATGCACACATTGAAGATATTATTATCACTTGCCTTTCAAAAATAAATTGCAAGTAGGTTATATTTCTGGTGATGTGACCACCCTCTTATTTGTGTACAAGACAAAATCAAAGGGTAGGGAGGGGGATCAAATGGGAGCCCAACACAGATGAATGCCTTGTGTTGACCTGCAAAGATAGTGCATTAAATCTAGTGTGGCTTCTCCTTGGAGACAGAGATGTTCAAAGCCTTATTATGAAAAAGCTGCCTTTTCAAAGTGAAGGCTCAGTTGGAATTGGCCTATATTCAGGATTTGATTTCTTCCAATAAGCACAGGAGTTACTGCCCAGAAGATAAGCAGGGCTGGGTACTTTAGTACATGGCTGAACCCTGGACCCAAGTCTAGAAACGAATCCTGCATCTAGTTTGGGAGGTGGGAGAAACGAGTGGTTCAGGATTGTAGCCATCACTTCCGTCCACTCCTTTGAAATTGGGTACAGGCATAGACACGGTCAGCCAAGGATTCTGTGCCATTACCAACCATGTACGTTCACCATTCAGCCCCACTATCACAGTTGTCATCCTGTTTTTACGCCTACCAGGTATCCTGATAAAATAGAAATAGAATTGGGTTGTAAGTTAGGAAACCTGAGTTGGATCCACTGATCAGCTTTGAGATAATTTTTTTTTAATTACTTAATGGAAGAACACTGGATATGGAGTGAAGAGCCCTGTATTCAAGTCATAGCTTTCATACTGATTTGTTGTGTTTATTGGGAAAGTGATTTAGCATCTCTAAGGATACCAAGAGGCATGAAACATTAATACTTGATGTTAATGCTTTTAGAAAGTCAACAAACATTTATTAAGCACTTACTATGTGTCAACATAGATACATATGTGTATATATATGTGTGTGTGTGTGTGTGTGTGTGTAGATCTGTATATGACATTGGAAATAGTCGATAAAGGGAATCCACTAGAATTAAAGGAATCTAGAAAGGCTTGTTGGATAAAGTAGGATTTTAACTGGAATTTGAAGGAAGCCAAGGAATCCAAGAAGTAGAGATGAAGAAGAAAAGTATTTCAGACATGGAAGATGTCCAATAAACATTATTGGAACCGAGAGATGAAGTTTCTTGTTCAAGAAACATCAAGAAAAGCAATGTCACTGGGTAGCAGAGAACATGGGTAGGAGGGAGTCATAAATTATAAGAAAATTGAAAAGGTTGGGAGAGTTGCAAGGTGTAAGAAAACTGAAAATATTTGGGGGTGGAGGGAAGGTTATGCAGGACTTTGAACACCAAAGAAAGGATTTTATATTTGATCCTAGAGATGAGAGGGAGTCGCTGGAATTTTTTTTGAGTAAGAGGGTGACATGGTCAGATCTGTACTTTAAAAAGATCACTTTGTCAGCTGAGTAAAGGACAGACAGTAGTGAGGAGAGAATTGTGACAGGCATACCAATTGCCAGACCACTGCAATAGGCTGGATGTAAGGAAATGGGAGTCTGTCTCAGGATGGAGGCAATATCAGAGGAGAGAATATTGTAAGGATCAAATTAAATGGGTGTCATATTCTTTAACTGAAAACTTTTGAATATTGCAAGTATCAATCTGATCATATTCTCTGTGCCTCCTTTTCTAGTTTGGAGAATATAAATAATAGTAACTTTCCTACTTCTCATAATGATAAAGAGGAATAAAATATCTTCTCAAAATTTGGAAAAAGGAAAAAATCACTTACTAAATGCATAGTATTTGACTTCCTACTAATATGTTCATTGCTGTTATTTTCAGGATTGTTCCTTGATAGGCTAAAAGACTGGTAGGATGGAAAAATTAGATCATTATGGAAGAACTGACAGTCTGAAAAGTGTAGGATTTGAGAAATGTCTAGAACAACAGTAATAAAGCTAGGGATAGATGATAGTAGTGGGAAAGTGATTAATTCTGCCCAGGAGATTAATCAATCCATTTCTAGTACATTTCAAAAATTCCCTACCTTTTCTCTTAGAGGGCAGCTTGGTGGCACTGTGGATAGAATGCCAGGCCTGGAATCAAAAAACCCTAAATTTAAATATGGCCTCAGACACTTATTAGTTGTGTGACCCTAGGCAAGCTACTTAACCCTGTTTTCCTCAGTTTCCTCATCTGTAAAAATGAGTTGGAGAAGAAAAGGAGAATCTACTCACTTTCTTTGTCTAGAAAACTCCACATGTTGTCATAGAGTCAGACATGACTGAAATGACTAAACTGAACTGAAATAACAATACCTAAGTCCAGTTGCCCAATCCATTGACTTCTAACCTAAAGGTATTATTATACCATTTTACAAATCAAGATACTAAAATTAAGGGAGATTTGGTTCCCCCTTGGCTCCTCACCTATCCTATTATTTCCTACTCTGAATCCACTTCAGATATCAGAGGAATTTCTTCTCATCTCATAGCTTTAAAGGTGGATGTTTCTAAGATGAAAAACATGGGAAGAATAAGGTAAGGGGAACTGACTTTCTAAACCCATAACCTTTCACTTGCAAAATTATATCAGTCACCAAGGCTGTCTGGAAGAACCTATTCCAAAAGGTTTTTGCATTTTATTAGGCAGAATAGGCAACTCAAATTCCCACCTGGTACCCTGGCACCCCGGCATCACGTCCAGTCATTCTGCAGGAAGATTTCAGTTTGTCTGACCTGTCTTTGTCCACTCTGGCTCAGCTGGATGACCGCGGCTCTACGTCACAGCTAAGCTACGTGGCAGTCTCTACCATAAAGAAGGCCTCGCAACTCTGCCCAGAGAGGGCCAAGGAAGAGGGCTTCTTGACTTGATTACATCAGGCACTGTGGAGAGCAGGATGCGCCTAATGAGGCATATAAATGCTGGGATTACTTGAGCTGGCAGGGGCGAAGCACAGGGAAAAAAAGCAAACAAAACCGGGAAACAGGAGGAGAGGCGGCAGTGAGGAAAACAGATTTCTCACATTTTATCTGTGAAATTGGAGCGACATAAATTAGTTGCATTAAGGAATTAAGTGTCAGGAATGGGGTAATTCACCGGAATGTTAGAACTGCAAGTGAAAATGGTATGCTTTGGTGCAAGTGGGCATTCAGGCTCTTCCTGGCAGTATTAGGCTGCCCACAGCAGCCATGACTGCAGTTTTTGCTCCTGCTACCTGTCGTGGCTGCCAGAGAAGGGAGGTGGCTCTACTGTATTTCACCATTGTGTTCCTGTCTCCATACCCAGAATGCTCATTGTCTAGGAACCTCTCCACACCAAGTCTCACTGGTTCAGAGTTTCTATAGACCACTCTTCCCCACTGTCAACCCTTCTCTAATCTTACTCCCAGATGAGCTCCTGCTTCCTACATCCCAGGCAAGAAAGCACCAGTGACTTACTTGATTTCTCTCAGTTTTCTTAAAATAGCTTCGGTTAAAATATGGTTTTTTGCTCTGGGACATTTGAATTTTGAGACAACAGTGAAAAGATAATTTCAACTAATTGGTTTCTTTGGTGATCAGGTGTACTTTTAATGTTTTTTTATAAAATTTTTAATTTATATATTTTTAATAAAATGTTTAATTTATATAATAATAATATATATAATCTAATATGTAATAATTAGAATATTATAATATTTTAAAATATATTATTATGAGAAATGATACATAAACTTCAGTAGACTGACTGAGGGGTTCATTACACAAATAAGGTTAAGAATCCCGACTCAGAGAACATTTTTAAATAAATACCTTGGCTCCATTCCTTCAAGGAGCCCCATGGGACTGATGAATTTGATCAAGAGGATTTTAAACATTCTTTCTACACTGGCATGTCCTCTATGATAAGGTTGCCATGTTCCAATATTGGATTTCACTTAAGTTTCTCTGAGCCTTAGTTTCCTCATCCATAAAGTGAGTATGTCTAATTAAATGACTTAAATGTCCACTTACTACTTTAAAATTTTGAAGGGGAATCAGAAAACATGTGTTTACTACCACTTGTGACAGGTCTCTTAACCTTTCTGAACCTTTTTAGTATAATATGGAGACATAGTTCCTATCGGCTCTATGAGAAAGAATTTTGTAAACTTACAATGCTATGCAAATGCAAGCAATTTTTATTATTCAGGGTTTAGTATAGTTTCTGATACATAGCAAGGATAGCACTAGGGATGGGTCCTGTGATTTCATTACTCTATGCAATTCCTTTGTGAGGAAACTCCCTCTACTAATGCAGGCTGGCACCATCTTTATAATCTACAATCTTAAGGTCTTGTTTGGAGTAATGAAAGGTTATGTTACTTGTCTAGGATCACCTAGCCAATCTCTATCTACTACACTGTCCTTCCTCTTACTTGATAAAGTATTTAATAAATTTTTGGTGATTTATTGATAATCCAGGAAACACTCTTCCTTATTCTTCCATCTTTTCTGTAATTTGAGCCTGCCCACTATTCATGAGAAAACCAGAAGATAATCAGATTTCTGATCTCAGGGCCTCCCCCACAACCTGGGGTGCTATTTCTCTGATCTTTTCCTCAGCACTTCAGCCTTCATCAGGCCCAAAATATAATCAATTTTTTGGGTCTCAATTCTTCCAAATAATTGAGAAGACATCAAACTTTCCAGTTCATAATTTAGGAAGAAGCTCATCATAAGATTTCTTTCCTGCAGAAGCATCCCATCAAAGGCTGCATGTATTTGTCCATTTCCTGCTGATAACGTGTGTGGTGTTTAAAAAAAAAAATTCACAATTTAGGTCCAGGTGGGAGGGAATGAGTCAGAGAGAAATACCATTGCTTTTGGCTGATGGAAGCAGTGTAATTACTTGTATTTTCCCCAACCTGCAAAAAGTCAACATATTAGAAAAAATATGCAGACATTTCACATTTCATTTCTGATGAGTTTCCTTGTTGTCCCCTCTTCCCACCCTCCCCTCTCTGAATCATTGACATCTGGTTATTAGTCTAGGCATTTAGAGTTCCAACACTTACACATGGCACTTGGGAAGGGAGGGAGGGCATGCTGATGTCAGCATAGACACAAGAGCTTATGGGAAGGCAAAGACTAAAGTCTTGTTTCTTTCAAGCTTGTGATGAGCCAACAGATTCAAATTAACTTTTGATGCCCACTTCTTAAGCTTTCTTCTTTGTGGAATGAACCAACTGGAGAAAATTAAAGAATACAAACAAAGATGGCGTCTTTTTTCTTTTCTTATTTTTTTTGCTTCTTCATACAGAAATACTAATTGCACTACAAAGCCTGGCCAGGCTTGCTTGTAATACAACACAGAACCATGTTTCTGCTGTAATTAAGAACAATAGAGAGAAAGTTCCTTTTGAAGGGGAATGATTCGCCTTCATCAGCTGGCACTGCAGAAAATAGGTTTATGTTCCACCAACAAGTACCATACACATGTTGTCTAATTAGATTTCTTTGCTCCTCTTTTTTAATCATTAAGAACATCATTATCCTTTTGGTTCCTCATTAGGAAGGTCAGACAGTTCACATCTGTACTTACAGACTACCTAGAAATTTCCTGAAGAAATTCCTCTCATTTTTTTTTTTGAAATGACAGTTCATTGAGTTTTCTCTTATATCATAAGTTAGACTTTCTCAGGCTATTGCAGGCCTTGCCTCTCTGACTTAACCAGTCCTTTGCAATCTCTGTCACAGACAGCCTATTGTTGCAAAGGAAATATACCATATTTCCAAAGTAGCATGGAGGAAAAGCATTTGTTACACATTTTACTTTATTTACCTCTTGCAAGGTACATAAGGTTTTAATATCATAAATGGCAGGATATCATCCCTGAGTTTACTTTGTTTCCTAAAATTCATGCTAGCTTTTTTATTTGGTTAATACCTGCTTCTCAAAAGACTCATCAGTTATCCCTTGAATATATTAGTAAATTGTTGAATTTAGGATAGCTACACCTAAAGTTTGAAGTTTCATTCTATAGATATCATAGTTGCCTAGTCTGATTTTTTTTTAAACCTCATCTAAATTCAGGCTTTAAAAGACCTAACATTTTATTTAATTCAGTTTATCTAATCTATAGATTTAATTCAAATTTACCTAATACTGAAAAAAGTGTACAAAACACTTTCATCAAAAATAATCCTTTGGGGAATATAATTCAAATAAGATATAATATATATATATATATATATAGACTTAGACTATATTAGAATGTCACCAAATACAGTGCTTTTCTTGCTATTTCACAGCTGCTTTCTGAAGTCACAGAGGGAAGTAGTCGAGAGTTTTCTTTTGTTGTTTTTGCTATTGTATACTTGTTTGTTTTGAGTATTAAACAATTCCTGTGACTTTCTCAAATAGGGATTCTACAGGAGGGATTTCCTCTACTAGTGCCTGAAACCCTGAGAATTAAATATAGTTATACACAGCCAATATGTGTCAGAAATAGTACTTTAATCTTCTTGATAAAAAGGTCAACTCTTTATCCATAATGCCACACTCTTTTTCTATGTGTATGAGTATTATTCTTCCTATTTTGGACTCAGGAAAGTTGTAGCTCAGAGAAGAAAGATGATTTGACCAGAGCTAAAAAGATTCAGCACTGAGATAGTAGTCCAGGTCTTATCATGTTGTCAACTATCTTTCCCCTTCTGCTATCTTGCATCAAAGAATAACTTATATTGTTTAGTGTTTGCCAAGTACATTTTTCCTAATGACTCTTAGAAATCCAACTTTTTCCCTCATTTTTCGAATGAAAAGTTAGAGAAATTTGAGTTCAGACAGAAGAAATGTTTCATGTCTGAGACTTAGAGAAAGCCCAGTGGTATTTCTACTCCACACAGTTACCCTAAAAAGGATAGATGACATGGGCCATATTTCATCAGCCATGAAGAAGTTCCATTCTATACTTATTAGTCATAGTTACCCAGTCTGATTTTAAATAATAAATTTATTTTTAAAAATTAAACTTTTAAAATCAGATTTTAAAAGACCTAGTATTTTAATTCAGTTTAATCTACCTATAGATTCAAATCAAATTTTTCTAATGCTGAAAAATGTACAAAGCACTTTCCTCAAAAATACTCCTGGGCATGATTCTTTTTCTATCTCATCATCTACAGAATGAAGGTTCATCATTTAGCTGAAGAATTCTCCTTCTGTCTAATATGAACTGACCTTAAAAATTGATTGGTAATTTGATGCCATCTTGGGATATTCTCTGTCCTGTGGTCATTTCTGTCCTATCATCTCCTCCCCTTTTTGATGCTAAAGAGTGATTTAATCTTCTTAATCTCTTTGTCTTTCAGGTTATCTTTAGTCTTTCATAGTCAATCCCATGGCTTCTCATAATCATTTGATCTTTTGCTTCTCAAGATTGTCAGCTTCTAGCACAGAACAGATTCAGCAAAGGATGGGATTTATTTCTGGCATTGGAAAAAGATAAGGAGGGAGGGATGAGAACTGGGGAAAGAGTATGAATCAGTGTCCTCACTTTCAATTTTTACCTGAAAGATATTTAATTAAGGCTGATGTGTGTAACAGCCATTCTAATTCACTTGAATCAGTGTTAACCAGGCATGTAGAAAGATTCCCTAAGCGAGGCACTTGCCTGATCTTGGTCGAAGAGTTGGATGATCAGAATATGCTTTCTAAAAGAGATGGGATTTCCCAAGAAAGGTTTTTCAGTGTCTAGTGTCAAGTCTGACCTGGCGCCAGACGGACCAGCTGGTCTTTGTATTGGATGCATAGCCATGCTTGTTTTTAGGAGTTGTTTCAGGATTGTCTTTAAATAACTCAGGAACTTCTGGGAAAGTTTTTATTTAATCTCCAAATCTCACACCTTGATTCCATAGATTAAAAAGGGTTTTTAAAATTTTTTTTAAACTTTTAAATTCTCACTTCAGTCAGGGGTTGGGATACATGATCATAGATTTAGAGCTGGAAATGTGTCCAAACACTTCATTTTACAGGTAAGGAAATTGAGACAAAGAGAGCCAAAATTTGATCCCAAGTCCTTTGATTCCAAATGTATCATACTATCCACTACACATCCTTCCTTCAAAAATACAACGCCCTCCTATTATAGTAGCACAAATGAAAATATGAGGAATATGTAGCTTAGGCATTCAAAGTAGGTGTGGGAGCTAGATTATAGTTAGATAGGGTGCACAGTTCTTGGTCCACAGTTAGCACTTAATAAATTCTTATTGACTGACTGATTAGATGATTTCAGAACTGTATTGCTACATCCAAAGATCAGTCATTTATTGGTCCATGTCACCTTGGAGACAAGTCTCTAAAAGGAATATCCCAGGGGTCTGTCCTTGGCTGGGTAATATAATTGCCACTCTTCATCTTTTAACTTACAAGTCTCAGACATCTATGAATAAGGGAACAGGAGTAAGGGGGCCTTTCCAGGACCACTCCAACTATGTTAAGTATATTGTTGGCTACACCATGGTATACTTATCCTTTTATTTTAGTCTCTACCTATATACTTATCCCTTAGCCAGGTCCACTTGATAGAAAGGTCCTGAAAGCTAGAAATGTTCCATTCTGGAATGCTGAATTCTGTAGTACAGTTTTTAAAATGTCTGGCTACTATACCCCTCAGATTAAAAGCAACTGAGTCACCAATCTTATTGAAGCAGAAATGTGGCACCGTAGATAGAGTGCTGGAATTGTAGTTGGGAAGATAACAAAAAGACTAAATCCTTTCAGACACTTATGAGCTACACAAATCATCAACTTCCTTAGCCTCAATTTCTTCATCTGTAGAATGGAAATAATAATGCTAACTCTTTCACCCAATTGTTCTGAAGATTTATATATACCTATATAGATATAGATATATATATGAATATATAATATGTATGTACATATACACATGTATGTATATAGGTATGTATATAATTTGTTCAATTATTTTTCTGTCATGCTCGATTCTTGACCTCATTTAGGATTTTCTTGGGCAAAATACTGGAATAGTTTACCATTTCTCCTTTTCTAGGTCATTTTACAGATGAGGGAAATAATGAAAATATAGTTAAGTGACTTGCCTGGGATCACACAGCTAGTAAGAACCTGGATTTGAATTTATTAAGATGAGTCTTCCTGATTCCAAACCCAGTGCTCTATCTACTGCATTATCCAGCTGCCCTATACATATGTGTGTATAATATGTATAACACATAAAATATGTTATTCCATATATGATGAATCTAAAAATATTGTCATCCCAGATCTCAGGTAGTTGACATTAATGCTGCTCCTTCCTTAACTTTTTTTTTTTTTTTTAATAGAGGCCAGCAATGCTACTTTAAACAGGTGCTTTGTTCTTGTACGTACTTGGATAAATGTTGTGCTTTTTAAGCTTATAAACAGAAAGAGAGAGAGACAGAGAGACAGAAATAGAGAAATAAACAGAAATGGAGACACAGAGATAGACAGAGACAGGCAAAGACAGACAGAATCCTTTCTTTTTCATTTTCTAAACAAATTAGGGTTATTGTAAAGTTACAATTAACAAATCAAACTGCAGGGAGCTTTGCTGGCAGCTTTTGTCTTTCAAAATTCCACTTTAGAGAGAGAATCTGAGAATGCCAGAGGCAGAAGGAACTCAAGAAAGCATGAGTGCCCTCATCTCACAAATCGGGAAACTGAGGTCCAAGTGATTTGGCCAAATCACACAACTACTTAGGCAGACCTGCCGTGATGACACCTTATGTTTCTTTGAGAACTGTCCATTTTAGCTGATTGCCCCTGTAAGTGCAAAAGCATTGTTCTCATTCAGTTTAGATTTCTGAAATTTTTAATAATTGTCCACTGGAAGCTTCCCATTGAGCCATCCTATCAAGGCTGACTGTGATGTGGGAGCTTCTGATATATGGCAAAAAGGAATGCCTGTAGTGTCAGGAGATCTGTATACCAAACTTGGCTTTAATATATACTAACCCTGTGAGCAAAAGCAAGACAGTTCAATCTCAGTTTCTTCATCTGAAGAATACAAAGAGCATTATTTAAATTTTCTGCCTCCCAGATTTGTTATGAAGTATTTGTAGTATATTATTTAGAAAGTCAAGAAGACCTAGAACTAAGTTCTAGTTCTTACATATATTGGCTGTTTAACCTTGTACAAGTCTTTCAATATGTCAGGGGACTTCCTAAATCAAATTCAAATGGAAAAAGCAATTAAACTTTCACAAAGAGCCCTGCTTCTGGCACATTGATTTAGAAGATCATTTGTTATATTCTATCGTTTTGGGGTTTTTTTGGTTGTTGTTGTTAAAATATATTACAGTAACATTATAATGTAGTTCAAGTCCTACTAAGAAGTGTTGCAGTCTTCTGTTTGACACCTCTGCTCTAAAGTGTAAATTGCATGGCCCTTAATAATCTATTTTGGTAAAGGGAGTACCTGACTCCAAAAAAATGATAAGTCTGAACCTCCTAGTTCCTCCTGATCCCTTCCCCAAAAAGACACTATATAAATGCGAACTTATTTTTCAAAGGTTTTAGCAAAATTGTGCTAGTTTCGATCTTACTTGTTCAGTCATGTCTAACTCTTTGCGATACCATTTAGGATTTTCTTGGCAAAGAGACTGAAGTCTATTTCAGGGAAATAGGAATTTGAAGGAAATTATGCTATTTCCTTCTCCAATTAATTTTATAAATGAAGAAACCGAAGCCTTATGGGGTTAAATGAGTTATATAGGGTCACATAAGTAGTGTCTTAGTCCAGATTTGAACTGAGGGAGAGGATTCTTCCTGACTCTAGGCCCAGTACTCTATACACTGCACCATCTGGTTGCCCTTGATCTTAATCATTTTGGCTTAAATTCAATCCTTGAATGAACTAACTCTGCTATTTACTTAGTAGCTGGCCACTCTCACAATGATACAGTGAAATAGTTGAACTAGTTGATCTCTGAGGTCCCTTCTAGGGCTAGACTTATGATCCCATAATCCTCAGTTACAAGACTACTTAATAATATTTTATGGGCATTATTTTCCTGGATGTTTTCCACTAACTTACATCCTAGTAGTTAAGCTTTAGAAAGTTCCCCCAAGCTCAGAGAGGGCCTGATTGGCCCATACTTATATAACTATATTCATAAATGACTTAGGTGGAAATAACCCAGAGATTCTTGACTGAAGTCTTATTATCTTATCCATTTGCCAAATTTCCTGTCTTATTTGCACTTGCTAAAGAATAAGTAAGCTTTAGCTGCATTAGGCAGTGGAATCAAAAAAGTGAGTAAAAGGGTTTCAAAAATAGTGGTTCCCCCACAGCTCTTTCAAAAAAGAGGCTAATTGCACACAGCCTGGCAAAAATCCTTGTTGTAAGAGAGCGCTGACCCTGATGGCCACCCTCCCAGCTGTCACTTTTAGCATGTATTAAAAGCATTCTATTAATATAACCAGATTCTTAGAACTGAAGGGACCTTAGAGTCCAAACCTTCATCCGACATGTCAAAAACTTAAACCTTGGAGAACATGAATCCTATTCAGTTCATGAAACATTTTAAGCAAGTACTAAGAGCAAGGTAGTGTGCTGGGTGTTGGCATACAAAAAATGAAAAATAGGTAATTCCTACCTTCAAGGAGATTACATCCGACTGATGAGTTAATAAAAGTAGGAACAGCTATACTGTTTTGCACCCGAAGTGAGTCTTCTGACTTTTAATTATTCCAAGTACCAGGAAGTACAAGTATTCTAACCCTGTGCACATTCACAGAGGAGAAATAAAATGTCATATGGATGGGGCAAGTAAGCCAATTTGGCTAGAGTGGAGAATGAATGATGACAAATATGAGACTTCTGGAAAGATAAACAGAATCTGCGTTGTAAAGGACTTTAATTGCTAGAATGAGGACTTTGTATTTGTATCTCCTGGGGAGCCAATGAAATTTATTGAGTAGGAAAAGGAGATCATCAGACTGTGGGTAAAGAATATCAATTTAGCAGCTATTTAGAAGTCAGCCTTCTGTGAGATCCAGTAGAAAGTGTTCTGGCAATGGAATTAGACAATCTGGTTTCAAATCTTAGTTCTTTAACTTTCTACATGTGTACCCTTGAGAGTGAGTCATGTCAGTTCTTGGGACCTCACTTTCCTTATCTGTAATAAAGATCAAAAGTTGGAATACATCTGGGGTGCTTAATCCTCTTTGTGTCCTAGACTCTTATCAATCTAGGAAAGCTTAATGACTCTTTCCCAGAATAATATTTATAAATACATAAAATAAAATACATTAGATTATAAAGAAAACCAATTATATTGAAATAAAATTATCCCCAAAATATCAAGGATCACAGTCAGCATGTTAATAACTCTAAGGCTTTTTTGAGCTCCAAATCTGTGATCCTGATTATGAAGCTATGAGAACAGTGAGAAAGGAAGTAAGGGTATCCATTACAAGGCTACTGGGCCCAGAAGCAGATCTCATTCTCCTGACTCTACGTGCAGTGTTCTTAAAATTAAAAGACCATCACAGACTACAAGATGGAGTCAAATGGGTAGCTAATAATCCGGTGTCACTCAGTAAAGTGGAGACTCATGTATTATGGCAATCACAAGAACTAAGGGTTGTATTTGGCTACCTCATTTGTTTACTGAGTAAAAGGTTATTTAATACCCAATAGATTTGTCACTGTTTTAGTTATGTAAGAAAATAAGTAAGCTATATTTTGTCTGCAGGGAATTTATCATCTAGTAGAGGAAATAAAAATGTATAAAATTATCTATAATACAGAAATCCTTAAAAATGTTTGTGTCATGATCACTCTTGGCAGTCTGATGAAGCCTATGGACCCATTCTTATAATAATATCTCTTAAAAAGTAAAGGAATTGCTAAGTCTTACTATGTACATGTATGTATACATACATGCATACAGATGTACATTTATACATCTCTATATGTTTTGTATTTATGTTCATTATATACACACAATAACGAAAAGTAGAATATAGTTAAATTCTGTAAATCAGGCAAAACAAGCTTGAATGGGTATAGGAAGAATAAATCACTTATGGCTAGAAAGATCAAGGATGACTTGTTGAAGAAGGGACCATTTAACCTGAGTCTTGATGGATTTTGTATTCTGAATTTCTTCCCCAACTTGAAATTGTTATTATGTGCAAATAATATTTGCAAACTTTGAACTATTTTATACATACTATTATCAGTTTATGTTATTATTAATCAAATATAGCACAATGATATTATTTTTATAGTATATATCCCTAGGGTCTAAGTTGGAAAGAAGGAGGAAAACAAGCATTTATTAAGTATCTATTATGTGCCAGGCACTGTGCTATACATTTTACAAATATCTCATTTGATTCTCACAAGAATCATGGGATATAAATGCTATTATCATATACTTTTTGCAGATGAGGAAACAGAGGCATACAAAGTTAAACGATTTGATCATGATCACCCAGCTAGTAAGTGTCTAAGACTGCATTTGAATTCAGATCATCTCAACTCCAGATCTAGTGCTCTTTCCACTGCACCATCTAGCTAACTCTCTAAAACCAAACTGTTTTGTTGAATATACTGATCTAGGCTAGTTATACATAACTCTATTTAATATAACTCATTCATTTAATAGCACAGCACCTAACATAGTACATGGTAAGTGCTTAATAAATTTCTATTGGTTGGGCTTGGAATAGAAGAGCCAAAATACTGAGCCATCCACAAATATGGAGCTATACATGAGCCATCAATTGGGTATTCTATGTGAATGTCCAAATTGTTAGGGAAGTAGGACCTTCTTGTAAGTGATGCAATCATCAATACTACACCCCAGAAAAAGAAAAGAATATCCATATTGAAACTCTGGAATTTGGAGGAAGAAAAATTGGTCTGGTATCACAGTAGCCATGAGTTCCTTGTGCATAATGCCAGTATCCATTCCATTTGTCAGTAAGTATGAAACCACATTGTCCTAGATGGTTTCATAGGGAAACAAACTTATTCTGGAAAGTGCATGTGACCAGAATAGACCAGCATTGTCTTAGATATTTCCAGGAAGGCACTGACTGGGGTAGCACAAGATCCCATGAAGAAATGGGAATATATTTGGGAAAGAGATCAACTATCTTTGCACAAAACTGAAAGAAATCAAATTAACTTCTCTCTGGAACCTCAATCCTATTTTTCCTTTTTCTGAGTAATGTTACCAAAAGGTTTCTGCTCCGTGCAGTTATATTCCCAGGGAAAAGAGTGTCTTGTGGTAGTTTGGATTATGATTTTGTTGGTCCTCCTTCAGACATACCACTGAAGACCATAAGAAATCTAGCCTTTGGAAATCTTGAACGAGGCAATTGATTCATCATTTCCTGCTACAGAAGTTGTTGTTCAATTGCTTCACCTGTGTCTGCCTTGTTGTGATCCCATTTAGGGTTTTCTTGGCAAAGATCCTGGAGTGCTTTGCCATTTTTGACTCATTTGATACGTGAAGAAACTGATACAAATAGATTTAAGTGACTTTCCAGGGTCACACACCTGTAAGCATCTGAGGCTAGATTTGAATTCAGGCCTTCCTGACTCCAGCCTGGCACTCTATCCCCTTTGCCACTAGCTGCACTGCCATAGCATAATCTGCTATGTTTCTGAACCAGAATTGAGCAACCCTTGCCAGAGAGTGATGTGGCCAAGCCTTAGTTTTTCATGGCAGTGTGTCTTTGCCTCCCATACATTTTAGTTACCTTGTCACTTTCCATTGAACCCTGCTCCCTCAGACTCTCTCCTGATGCACTGAGATTTCACTACTCCCCTATCACACTTTTTAATGCATTTTCATTTTTGCTTGGATGCCAAACATACAATTAAGGATCATATTTAATACCAAGAAGTTCCCCTCACAGTCATGCTCCATGCCTTCTTTATCCTTATTAATCTGACATACCAACTCCAAGTCATCCCATCAGCCCGTTCCAAGATGCATCCTTGAGATGGGGGTTCAGCGGCCAAATCAGTTTGGACTTTGGAGTCATTTCATTTGGGAGATGGAGGTATAAATACAACCCCCTGGGTCAAGGTTTACTGGGAGAGCAGGTCCTGGTGAAGGGAAGTCTGTTGGGGAGGAGCATGCAAAGATTTTTAGCTTGGAATGACAGAGGTGGCCAGCTTTCTCATTTCCTCCTGAATTACAACTATTTCTCTTTTTTCCCCTCCCACAGGGCCTGGAGCAGTCATTGATGGGGTAAACTCTGCCTCCAGAGCACTGGCATGCCTCTGGCTATCGGGGACCCTCTTTGTCCACTTCTTCATCAAGTTTTGATGAGAAATCCTAGGGTCCTCTGAGCGACGCCTGGCTTCTCCATACCACAGACTTTACTCTTCTACACTGCGGAGGGCAAACCAGTTTTGTTTTGTTTTTGTTTTTCAGCTTGAATGAGTGGGGATGGGGGGAGGGGGTGGGAAGGGTTCTGCAATGTGTAGGATAATCAATCATGGGTGTGTTCAAAGATTGAATTTGTTTCTTCTCCCTTAGCCCTACCTTCTCTTCTGCCCCTCTCCTCATTGTCTTCCCCATAACTTCTGTTTTGGCAAAAAGTCTGTTTCAGTTGAACCCATAAATGCCCCAGAGATGCACCTTGGTTCATGAAATAGTGCACAAAAAGAATTACATCAGAGAATCCTAGTGTCTATGTCTCTTAAGCTAACAAATCAGCCTTTTTGTTATGCTGTACAAATGACTCCATGTTATGTGTCTGATGACATTGGGTTTGTCTCTCCCATCAGGGTGGATTTTTAATATATATACACATACACACACACACATATATATATTATTCTACCACCTCCTCTTGGCACTGTACTCTACCCATCACCTCAAATACCTGCAGCATATAGAGGTGTGGGGCCAAGGGGGTTGTGAAACCCACTTAAAGTGGAAGCACATCTGATAAAAGAAAGAAAAAATTCTCCAGAGTATGGGAAACTGGAGCTGAGTGGATGGGAAGAGAAGAGGTTGGGGGACTGAGTTTCTTTTTTTAAAAATTCTTGGCTGGTCGATTTAAAAAAAAAAGAAAAAGAAAAAGGATAAATAGTGGCTGATTCATTGGATCTTATCTAGCTATCAATCAGAGCAATCCTATGACTATCCATCTACTCAACTTGTCTGGTCTATCCATCCATCCAATTATCTACCCACCTGTCTTTCTCTCTAACAATCTATTTACTCTATTTATCAATTTATCATTGTAATTATCTACATTTCTCTCCAAGTCTCTCCCTCTCTACTCTTACTCATCTATCACTATAATAATCTCTAATCACCTAGTATCTATCTTTCTCCTCATTTCTTTCTCAAATCAACCTCTCCTAAAAAATTTGTGTTTTCCCAATTACATATCAACCTTACGCATGAAAGCCGATTTTTCTCAGATTAACCAGAAAGATAAGCAATATCCAATCACATGGAGATTTGAGAATTATGGTGTCCCATTCACCAAAAGTAGGTTATGATAATTCATGAGTTCTATTAGGAATCCATTACTTACTATCCACTAAAGCATTCTCTTCTCTAGACACAGATGAGTCCCATGTGTACCTTAACTAACTAGCATGATGTTTTCCTTTGGGATTTGAATGACCAAGATGCCAGAAATCAGAAATACATGTGCTTTTCTGTCTTTCAAGGAAGCAAACATTATGATCTTATTTGACTAAATCCAGGGCATTTATATTCCCCATCAAAAGAAAAAAAAAAACCTATATATACAAAGCACTGGTTTCCTGCTATGTGAGCATATTATTCAACCAGACTGAGATTCAGCACCTCAGTGAGGGTCTCCAATCTGCTTTAGTCTGGGTTTGGCCTGTTTGAAAACTATCCAGTTAAAAGCTGATAGAGTCCAATTATAGGGCTGGTGTGTTGACAGCGCTTGTATTTGTCTCGGAAGCTCTTCTGAGCAGAGGGCACTTGAGCGACTGACTTCATTTCCAAGCACTTGATTAACCCAACACTGTAAACAGAGGGGGAAAATATGTGTCAGACATGTTTCCTCTTTTCATGGGACTTATCCCTCCAGTGGCTTTGAGGAAGTCTAGCACCATCTTCCTTTTTTCTATATTGTAGCTAGGCAAGAAGAACTTTCAAGTTTGTACTTTCTTGGGGCATCTCCTGGGGCAATCAGGAATTGGCCATCCTCTGTGCCAGTGGACCAAAAAGGATTGCAATAAAAATGACCCTGGATTAAATCTCTCCTTACATATTTAGGGTACCACCAAAGGGGACATGCAAATTGCCATGATTGGTATGCTGACCTGGTGTGCAGTATAACTCCAGCACCCTAACTGGGGGGGGGGGGGAAATGGGCTGCTCCAAAAGCATACGTCAAATGCTCTTAATGTTGAATATTTATTCTCCTTTCCCCACCATCACAAGCTGCCTCTTTAGTTTTGTCTGTCTCAGCTCCTGGACATGATACACAAAGTGAGAAAATCCATCCATGTACCTTCCACCTCCTTAGGTGCTTTTGGCACTCTAGTGAAGGTCAATTGCTGTGAATGGAATTTTAGTCCTCTCAAATAACAAGAAAAAGACAACTGCCAGGAGACAGATTCCAGGAACCCATGAGAGTTGCCAACATTTCTCTATCTGTTCTAAATTCCCAGGAACAATCTAGTGAGCAGGTATGAGGTTAGAACTGAAGGTCAGTCATAAGCATTTCAATTGCTTGATACAGACTCCTGAATAAGTAAGGTCACAGTAAGACATGTCCTATGCAGAATATCCGAGTGCCATATTGATAAACTAGAGGCATTGCTCAGGAGCAAAGCATGTATATTGGGAGTAGGACAAGATGAGAGATGTTGTCCTGGTTAGCAAAATTCCTGAATGTCCAAGCTGCGTGCTTTCTATTGGACTTTCATCTTTCCTTCTAAAAGAAGGATTCCCTAGTCCTCAATGAGGGAGTACTTAAAGCATTACCAGAAATGTGATTCTACAATTATTTCCATGCCTTCTCCCTTTTACCACTTGATGGCCTGCCCTCTTGCTACACTTAAATTAAAGATCTGTAATATTATCTTTGTGAATTCTCCTTCCAATAATGTGAATCATATCCCATCCATTCCTTGGTGGGTAGTCTTATGAATTGCTGTGGCTGAAAAAAAAATCCATCACCTGATTTCCACTTCCTAGTGATATTACTAGCCAAAACATAGACCCACAGTAAGCACTCACTTTCTCCTTCCCATCCCAGGCACTGGGGAGTGGGGGGTACAGAAAGTCAGGAAACACAGCAACACTGTTCTGACTTTTTTTTTTTTTTAATCACCATCATCCATAGGAGAAGAGGTATGGGAGGCTGGTGAGATGGACCACTGGGAAGGACAATGAAGTTTCTTCTAGGAGATCTTTCATGGTTTTCTGCTTTGTTAATTTAATTTTGGTGGTGATGACACTTTTAGACAATAGAAATTTCAAAAGATAAGACATCGAAGATAAGTGCTCTGCTTGTCATTTTTTTTTTTCATTAATAGAGCATTTTACTGCTTCCGTGTGGCTTTTGGTTCTGCAGGGAGAATCGTTAAGCCTTTTTGGGCAGACTTGGCCCAAGTTTGCAAATGGAAGAGCAAGGGTTTGCAGATTGATACTAATGCAAGTTTTTGACCAGCTAGTAGCCCCTTCCCATTTTGCCAACTAGGAGACAAAAGCAACAAATAATGCAGATAAGGCCAAGTGGAATTTAGCAATGAATCTAAGAAGCTCTCATTCCCCTTTCCCAAAGCAAAGTTTAACACTTCCACCAAAGTAATGTCAATGAAAGTGCTCGTGGTAAGGCTAATGCCAAGCTTGTTCTTCTGTAGTTTAATGTCAAGTGCCTGATACAGTCATCTGCAAGTCTAAATGTGTTTTCTTTTTCTGGGTTTTCTTTTTTTGGGGGGAGGGGTGTCCTAGAAACATGCACATATTTTAAGCTTAGAGTATTGGGCATTATTGCTCTGATTTGTTAGTTCATCTAAACAAAGGGAAATGACAGACTTTAGTACCTGAAAGATGCCTAAGTCTCTTCCCCTGCAGTCCAGCCCAGGCCCACCTTGGAGGACAGCTCTCCTCGGCTTGGGGGATAGTTTCGTCTCAGGAGCTGACCAGCATTGAACTGTGGGTGAGAAGCATGCTCCAGGACTCTAGGCAAAGTAGATGCAAATCAGAAATAGAAAGGCCCGTTTCAGGACCTGTCCAGTCATCTTGTTCTCCATCTAAAGGAGGTTAGCCTACTACACCTGAGGTCAGAAGAAATTCCTAACTGGAGAAGAGCAGAGAACACCAAGGAATCCAGCTAACCCCCTGGGGAGCACAGAATTGTCACTGCATCAAGAGTCTTTATATACAAAATATAAAAGAAAGGAGTGATACTCCCAGCTGAAATGTCTTCTCTTCTGCAGCTGTTGTGTGGCCCTTGCCAACATTATCACAGGAAGGAGGGGGAGGAGTGGTTGAGGGTGGGGAAAAGCATCTTCCCCAATTTGATACTGAGCTGTCACCAGGGAGAAACTGGCTTTTAAATAGCTGAAACCAGCCAAACAAAAATGAATCTCCATATCTTTATATATAATCAGAGGAAGCAGCTATAAGTTTTGCTTTTTGGTGAAATACATTTTCCCTTCCTTTGTTTTTGTTCTTTGCATAGCTCTTTGTCCTGGGACCATTCCAGTTTCATTGACCATAAGCCACTCACCTCCCACCCAACCTGTCTGCCATTTACTGCTGCCTTTCCTCCAGCCTTTCTTCCAAGACACACAAATTGGAGGAAAAGCTGGAAAACTTCATAGGTATGTGGTTTATAAGGCAATGTTTTCTGACATAGACCACATGATAAGAAGTCTTAATGATCACTAAAAACAAACAAATGAGCAAAAAAGAAAAAAAGCCAGTCTCATTTCCCACATTGCTTGCTGAAAAGAAGAGAAGTAAATGAAGGGAGAAAGAATTACATTTGCAATTAAAAGATGGGGCAAAAAAGATATTGAAGCAGTTCAGGATGGCTTTCAGGTGCAAAATATCTAGAATCTCAAGTAAAGTGAAGTGGACTTAATCAGACACAATTGTTTCCATCCCCAAAGTAATAGTTGACTATGCTCAATTCTTTTGGGGCTTTTTAAAAGGACTTCTGTTTAAAGGGCTTCTCTTTATTGAGCTCCAGCATTGTTCAGATGGCTGTCAATAGCCCTAGGAGAAGAAGGTAGACTTATGACCCCCTTAGAGTTCTCTTGAGCCACTGTCAACATTATTTAGCAGAAGTAGAGTTGATGACAATGGTGATAAAAATGATCATGCTGAAATAGGAATCGCTGCCCATTGTATCACTCATGGGGAGCATTTTTAATCATTCAAAAAATTTTGTGACATGTCAAGTGCAGTTGTGAGGAATGTGTGGGTGTATGAAAATGTATCTGTTCAGTACTGAGTCCTTCTTTAGGTTTTAACAAAGTTCTCTATGACTTATCAATGGTGCAGTTCTAGCTGTCAGAATATGGGTGTGCACATTCTCACAATTATCCTTAAAAACAAATCTATGTTCAAATGCTTTAAAAATTTATCAAACAGAAACAAGAATATAACTTTGTCAGCCTTTTAGGGTTATTTTGATTTAGTTTATTTTTTATTTTAATTTTTCTGTTTTTTTTTTATTTCAAAAAACAATGAAGTCATTTTTTGGTCAATAATTGTATTAAGGGTGAATATACTACCTGAATTTTTGTGCATGTTACATTGTAGTTGTAACCTTTTCTAATTCAGGATGAATAAGAGATGGTTGTGATTGTGCAGTGTATCAATAAAGTTCAAAGAAATTTGTACCTTTTGGGGGGCTGTTTATTAGGCTTTGTTGAATGTTGGGGTTGGCAAGCATAGTGGAACATGTACATCTTCTCATATATATTGACACTCTGGATCCTGTGAGCCAGGATGTAATTACCAATCTATATTTCCAATGATCTAAAAATTGCATCAAATATTTTCATGTCTCCCCATCTCGACCTACCCCCACCTTTGCACACATGTGATAAGTAGATCAATGTGGATAAAATCAATATCTTCCTGAAGCTGGTCTATTCAAACTTCTTTCAATTTACTCATGAGGAACATACCAACTATGTGGTTTACCATCCTTATATGACATGGACCTCCAGACCTAAGGGGTTTGACATTGGCACAAACAAATGGAAAAAAAAAATCAGGTCATATACGAGAGAATTTTCACAAAACTGTAAGGAGGCTGCTCAGCATTGATGCTTTGCTCTGTTTGATTCCTGATGCTTGCAGCCACTGAATCAAAGACTACTATGATGTTGTAAATATGGCAAGAGATGGTAAATATCTCGTGGATTGATTCAAATAGAATTATATGCTGACGACTAATTTTTCTTCAGCCTCTGTGTTATGGAAACATTTTTAAGACAGTGCAGAATATGAAGAAGCCACTAGACTAAGAATCAGGAAAGCTTTCCATTTCCTCTAGTCCCTTATTACCATATCATCATCTTTCTAGCTTCACTCAGCTTTACACCCCCCCCCCCACCACCACAACTCTTTCCTATTCATCTGTTCCCACATTTTCCCTTCATCACCTAGTTTCTCAATTATCTTTAGACCAATATATTCCTTTTACTCTGTTACTAGTTAGTTATATGATCTTGGCTGAGTCATTTAACTTATTTTGTCTTTTACTTTCCTCATCTCTAAAATAATGGAACTGTACTAGGCAATCTATAAAGTTCTGTCTTGCTCTGACATTCTACAATATATTTCTATTGCTTTTTTTAAACCCCTGGATTTTCATTAAGATTGACTCTAAATCAGAACCTATTGGTACAAATGTGGCCTATATTTTGGAAGCTGAGTTAAAAATCATCCAACTTCTTTTCATAAATTCTTTATAATTTGATAGTAAATCCTGTGAGGAGTGAGAAGTTGGTTCTGGTCTCAGCTCTGCCTTTGGCTTCTGGGCTTGACCATGATCTTCCCTGTGCTTTTAGTTTCTGCTATCAGTGATAGTATCCAAATAAAAAAGAATAGGCCAATATGCTTTGAAAATAAGTGTCAAAAATATAATGTATAGGTAGATGATTGTAGTTTCCAGAATACCTGATTTATTTTGAATGGGTGACATACAAATGTAGCTGATTACCAATTTTCCTAGCCAACCAATAGCTTTAGTAATCATTTATTCTTCTCCCTCTTTTCTTCTGCCCTTTCATCAGCTTCTTTCTGCTCACATCCAACTCTCCTCTTTTCCCACTTATATCATAACTTTCCCCCTTCCATCTATTCTCCTGCTAGGGTGGGCATTTATCCTTCTCTTACTCCATCTAGGCACTCAGAGTACTATCAATCATCTGTGTACCAATTTATTCCTCCATCAGCTAACCACTCACCTAGCCATTCACATATTATTTCCCCATTTATCTCCCCCTTATTCCATCTATCCACTCATCCACTTCCCTAATGCAACTATCCCCCATCTATTTATTTAAACCATCTAGCCATTCCCCATCTGTCAATCCATCTACCTAGCATCCTCAAGCTAACCTTTGGCAGACATACCTATTTACCAACACACTTCAATGTAATGAAAATCTTTTGCTGTTATCTCTCCATTTAGCGAGGGAGGCTTTATCTAGTTATTCTTAAGCACAGCAGTTAAATGATGGAGGAATCATCAGATGCATTTTTGTTATCTTTCCACAAAATACATACTATTAAAAACATACACAGAGAGAAATGCCTCCAGAGATGTATGATTGGTGTACCTCTTCCTATCAAGATGTATTAAAGTGGAAGGAGGTTGGGAAAGCAGGGGTGGTTGGGAAACACCCAGATGAGCAGATGTTGATGTTTTAACTCTCTGCCATGCCTCTGCAAGGAACAGAAACCAGAGCATTTGGAAATATGTTGTAGGAACTGGGACTGCTTAGCCTGAGGAAGAGAACGTTCAGGCTATCACTTTCTCAAAATATGTGAAGGGTTGTCATATGAAAAGGGATTCTGCTCTGAAAGCTAGAAATAGGACTCATGTCCAAAAGGTACAGGAAAACAGAAATTTTTGTGATAAAGAACTTCCTAAGAATTAAAGCTGTTTTAAATGTGAATGAGCTATCTTAAGAAGCAGAGAATTCCCATTTGCTTGAGTTGTTTAAATGAAAATTGAGAAACCAAGGGTTGGGATGGGATATTGTAGAAGGTAATCAGAGAATGAATACTTTTAGAGGTTTGACCACACATATAGGATCCCTTTCAAATCTCAGATTCAATAATTACAAAAGACATCACTAGTAAAGACAGCATGGGGGAAAAAATGACATTCAGCTTAAGACTGTATTCTTAATTGTATAAACACTTTATACAAAAAAGGGAAAAAAATACACACACATTCACATGCAAACATAGAAAATGATATAGAAGGAACCCATACTCTTTAGCTAAATTTCTGAAAAACTAAACTCAAAATGATGACATCTCCTTCTAAGCCTGTTCAGATTTTCCTAAGGGTCACAGAATAATCCTCTTCCCTTTACCTATTCAGTTTTAACAAAGACTGAGGCTTTAGAAAGGGTTAAGAGGTTACTGGTTTCCAATTCGCCACTGAAAGGTGAAGAATTGAGGTCTGTGTATGTAAAACAGGCAGTTGATAGACTACCTATACTTTTATTGTGGAAACATTATGGCCACAGGAAAAATCAGCCTATCTGCCTTGAATGAATGACTGAATGAATGAAAACTTGAGTGAATGAATGACTGAATTAATTAATTAACCAATGAATTTAATGAATTTGAAAAGAACAGAAACCATAATTGGTTAAGGGTAAACAATTATCTTGATCTCTTGGATAGCCAGATAACACTAGATAGTGCTTCATTTTCAAGATGGCTACAGTATCCAGCTTAAAACCTAATTTAGTACCATACCCACTATATTTCAATGGAACAAACTGCTACCTGGTTGTACCATACCCACTATGCTTCAGTGGATCAAGCTGCTATCTGGTTCTTTGATGAAGAAATAAAGGAAAACTTCTGGTGATGAGATTCTCAAATAATATTAGACTGATGATTTTTTTTAAGGATTTGGTAGACAAAATTTGAGACTTAAGTATGTACATATACATATAACATTCTACTTATTATGCAAGTGTATTTGTATTTCCATATGTATATTTTGTATGTGTATGTCTCTTCCTAAACTTAAAGTACTATATAGTTGTTTGATGATTATGATTTTTTCATCAGCATTACATGAGTATTAATGTGTGTTGTGCACTTTTCTTTAAACTGACCTGCTCCAGGCAAATTTCAAGGCAGAATCTTTAGTTCATTATCAAGTAAGTACTAAAAATGTTCATGTCATTTTTGGGTAAAACAAAACAAAACAGAATAAAGATAATCTTTGCCCTTACTATTAGAGATGTGATCTCCCTTGCAGTAGTTCCTCTCCCTCTTTTTTTTTTTTTAAGCCCCAATCCCTAGGCTAAAGCTTTCTTCTTCTGTGTCCCCAACTAACTGTATACATGCAATATTTATTGGACTCAGTAATGAAAAGCTCATTGAATAAGTGACTTTTATCCTTGGAAGTGGGTTAGAGAAAGGAAATAAATATTTTTCATTACTGAGGCAAGAACTTGAACTTGCAGAAAGAGTTAATATCTATTTCTCTGTCCATGGTACTGAGTTCAGGAATATGATTTAGGGAAATGCAAATAAAATTTCCTAAAACAAAAAAGTCTCCATACTTTGTAAGGGCATGCTGAGAATCAAAAAAATGCTAATTCTAGTCCCAGGTTTTGAAAAATTGAGTGGTTCTTTGTTTTGTTGTTTGAAAGGGGCAGACCTTTTGATACCATCAGCATTTTCCTGAAGTTATTAGGTAGAACTTACCTATAATATAGATTCCCCACCCCCCAAGTCCATCAGAACATATACATCCATTATATGTCTTAATTACAACAAACACAATTTTATAGAATCTCTATTTGGAAAGGAATTCCACAGGTTATCTGATTAACGATCCTGTCTACAACAATATAGGTTGTCTAGCCTCTGCTTGAATACCTCTAGCAACTAGAAACTCACTACTTATCAAGGCACACCATTCTATTTTTAGATAGCTTTCAGAAGGACTGTTTCAAGTAAGCTGAAATCACCCCAACCCGTGTACATTAATCAGTATACAATTCATCCTCTCCTTTCCTGAATCATGAATTCATTTTTAACAGCTTTTTAAAGTACTGTTCCTAAAGATGGGTGGGGGAATGAGTTTTTGATTAGGCAGTCAGAAGGTCACAGATGATGCAAGAGGAAGGGAGGTGGGAGAAGGCAAAACATACACAGCTGTAGTAGTCAACCAGATGGAATTTGACACTTTCAATGTCTAACAAGAGGGGTCAGACCATTAATCGCTAGAAAGTGAGAATAACAGGAAAAAGTGGGTGTATTTGAAAATAATTTATTATCATTTGCCTGATACATGAAAGCAATGGAATCTCCCTTCATACCGAATACAATCACATGACCTTTACCAACATTATTTTATATGTGGTACCTTAAAAAAAAAACTTCTAAAAAGGTGCCTTGGATTTTTTATCTTTGGACTGGATGGCCAGCTTCTAATGAAGGAGAAACAATTCAAGGTAAGTGGCTCTAGAAAGCAGATATTATTATGCCATCTGTCATAGGAGTAAGAAAAAACTGTAGCCTCTGCTGAGTGACAAGAGAGTGCAGGTGCATCTCAAGATAGAAAAGTCAATTCAGCACAAATCAGTCATTCAATTAGTAAGTAAGCACTTACTATTGTGCCAGATTGTCTTAGGTACAAAAAAGTGGGGGTAGGGAGGGACGGAAATCTAGTACTCATTTTCAAAGAATTACATTCTAATGGAGGAGACAATATGCAAATAAGTGTACATACAAGATACATGGAGTGCAAATGGAAGGTAATCTCAGAGGGAAATGTTTTGAACGTGAGAAAGAGGTAAGCAGAAAAAGCTTCCTGTGTAAAAGGTGATTTGACCTGAATCTTTAAGAAAAGCAAGAAAAGCAACAAGACATAAGAAAGGAAAACATTTTAGGCAACCAGGCAGACAACAGTGAAAAAGCTCTGGGATGGACAATAAAGTGTCCTGTGCAAAGAACAGAAAAAGTCAGGATTCATAGATCATAGAAGAGTACGTGGAAGGGAATAAAGTGTCAGAAGACTAGAAAAGTAATAAAGTTCCAGAGTGGGAAGATTGTCAAATACGAAAGAAAGAACTTTTAATTTTATCCTAAAAGCAATAGAAAATCAATGGAGTTTATTTAGTAGTGTGATAATATGGATCTATATTTTATGAAAATCACTGTCAGAATAGTAATAGATGGATTAGAATGGAGAAAGCAGGGAGATCAATTAAGAGGCTATTGAATTAATGCAGATAAGGGTGTACCAGGATGGTGGCTATATGAATAGAGGGAAGGAGAAATATGAGACGTCAGAACATATTGTATATCTGAGGAGAATGTGAGGAGCCAAAGATGACACTGAAGGGACAAGCTTTTTGACTGGGAAAATGATGGTGGCCTCCATAGTAATAAGTAAATTCAGAAGAAAGGATCATCTTAGGAAAAAGATGAAAAGTTCCGCTTTCAATATGCTTAACTTGAAATGTCCAAAAGATAGTTGATAAGAAGTGATTGGAGTTCTATAGAGAGGTTAGGACTGAATATATAAATATCTGCACAGAGATGATAATTGGAAGCAAAGGAGACAATTAGTTCATTAAATGAAATAGTATAGAGGGAGAAGAAAAGAGGACCCAAGATAGATTCTTGGGGAATACTTATAATTAGTGAGCATAATCTGGAAGATCCAACAGAGAGTGATCGTACTAGTGGAACTGAGCTCTGAATTGGGAGTGCCAGTCACTGTACTTCTAGTTTCTCCTTGTCTTTCCCCTTCTTTATGTTTCAGTTTACAGTAAAAATTGAAGGAACATCTACTAAGTGTCTCATAGTTTTTGTACTCCCCCAATCCCTTCAACTTGGAAGAGGAAAGCATAAGATGCTACTACTTGGGAGAGAGAAACAGGCCTGATTATCCTTAGAGACCCTCCCTTCCTTTTTTCTTCCTCTTGTTCTCTGCACAATGATATGTGCAAGGATGGTTACTGTGGTTACATGACCAAACCACTTCTGTTTCTCTCTACTCATTGCTGAAAGTCAGGGCTCAGGGGATTCAGTTTATTAGAGCAGTAGTAACTATAGTAGCTAAGTCAGTCCTGGGAATGGCAGAAGGGATTCTTTGGTGGTATTCAAATACAAAGGCTCCAGTTCTCTTCTATGGACACAGCCAGAGTCTCAATTTCACATGGGTTATTTTATTTTATTTCTACTTTATCCTGTGATACTGCAGCATGGATGATTCTATGTGTGATTTCTCTCCCTTTCAGAAGATTTCCTACCCTTTGTGATGGTGCCTCCAGTATCTGACTCAGTCCACTCGTTTGAATGCCTCCTCTTTGATGTAAATTTCTTGTGGAGTTACTATCAGAATTTTCTTTTGTTATTCCCTTGTACTTCTCCTGAACTGAACTCCATTCCAAGAGGAAAAACCAGCTGGGAAGTCTGGAAATTCTGCTCCTTTCCTACTTTTCCTTAAAAAGTAAACTAAAAGGAAGGAAATCCTTTCCTTCCTTTTAGTTTACTTTTTAAGGGAAGGCATCTATAGGATCCTCACTGGGGAAGAAAAGGAAAGGGTAGAGACTCTAATCTAAGAGTTGATAATGTTAGTACCCACCTAAAGCACAATGTGGAATACAGTTTAGCACTATCTAATCAAGTCAGTTTTTGATACAAGAAAAATGCTATTCACCATAGCATATCAACAAGAAATGCTAAATCTAAAAAGGAAAAACTAAAAACAATAAATGTAAAATACCTTCATTAAAATAATAAAAGCTGTACAACTTTAGATGGGATGGATAGGAAATTTGCCAACAATGTGAGATATCCAAACATGGGATGAGTTAAAGCCCATATCTCTCTTGCATTATTCTAATTCTTAAAAAAGATTATCTGTTAGAAAGTTTGCTTGCTTGTTTTCTAATGTCAAATTTAAATTTGGCTCTTTGCTACTTCCACCTACTGATCATTGGCCTTTGGAGGCCAAGACAGTGATTTTAATTACCTTTTCACATGATGGCACTTCAAATACTTGAATGTGACTATCATGTCTCACTAAGTCTTCTATTCTTCAGAATAAACACATCTAGTTCTCTTAATTAAGCCTCATATAGCATGGTTTCCAGTCCTTTTACCATGATGGTTACCCTCTCTAACATATGCTTCAGTTTATCAGTGCCTTCATTAAAATGTGTTACATATATCTGAACAAAGTACCTTAAATATAATCTGGCCAGGGCAGTACAGGGCAAGATTTTAAACTTTGTTGTTGTTGTTATTCTATATATTGCTCTACTCTTAGGGCAATCTGAGATCACATGAGTTTGCTTTTTTATTACTAATTTTTTTCCTACCATATCATACTCTTGATTTACTGGAAAAGTAGTTCCATAGTAATCCAAAATACATTTCATAGGGAATAGTGCATTCTTCATTCAGTACTTATACCAAAACAGAGAACTTTATATCTATTCATTAATCAAATATTTATTAAGCAATTACTTTATGCCAGGCAGCAAATTTTGGGAATACAAAAAAAAAAAAGAGCAAAAAATTCCTCCCCTCAACAATCTTAATTATATAAATACATACACACATATATAATGTATATTTATATATATACATGTTATATGTATGTTTATACTTATGTATATGTGAATATTTACATTACATTTACACCTTCATAGCTTCTCTCTCTTATTTAAATGTAAAATTTTGGAGGGAGAGATTTTTTTTTTTTTACTTTTTCTTTATATTCCTAGAACTTAGATTAGTGCCTGGCACTCATAAACACATGTAGCAAAGAAGCAAATTTATGCACACACATATATAATATACACACATATACATATATATATATCACATGCATATATATGTATAAACACACACCTCTATGCATATATGCAGGTGCATACACACACACACACACTAAATGTGTATATATATATATATATATATATATATATATATACACATACACACACACACACACATATATATGATAAATACATAGAAGATGGAAGATACTAATGGGACTAAGAAAAGGTTGAATAATAAGCAAAAAAAATTCTCTGAGGCAGAGACTAGGAAGGAAAACTCCCTGACAAATTTCATTTTACCATATTTGTCCCTATATTTTAACCCATCAATATTTTTTCTTGTTGCTAGAGCCTTTCATATAACATATTTGCTATCCCTCCCACTTTTTCCTTTCCCTATTTATTAAACATGTCAGCATCCAAGTAATAAAAATGTTGAATTGCACAGGTCCAAAAGAACATCTTGGGAGTAGTCCACTAGAGGGCCTCACTAGGAGTTAAAGTCAACATTCTTGGGATCTAGAAGATGGGAAGAATTTCAATAGTTAACAAATAGTTACCAATACCAATAGTTAGAGGATCATAGATGTAGTGATAGAGGGAACAGCTGAGGTCATTGAATCTAGCAATTTCATTTTATGGATAAGGAAGTTAAGGCACAAAAAAATTTAATAACTGGCCCAAAATCACTTGGGTAGTTTAAAGGTAAAAAGCAGCACTCAAACTCTATAACATGAAATACAATGCCTTTTTTTCTTGCATCAAACTGCTGAAATGAAGGATTGCTGCTACCTTTGACTGGGATTCTTCCTTGCATCTATTCTGCTCATTAACTCTTTTTTTTTTTTTTTTTTTGGATGAGACAAGTGGGGTTAAGTGACATATCCAGGATCACACATCTAGGAAGTGTTAAGTGTCTGAGACTAGATTTAAACTCAGGTTCTCCTGACTCATTAACTCATTTTATTTCCCTTTCTATCCTCATTTATCCAAATGCTCAAAACTCATATCTGTGGATAGAAGTGTTCTCATGGATAGAGATGATGTCTCCATAAACTGCCAAACATTACAATTCTACTGCAGAGAGCACAACTTCTCTGGGCTGTGTTCAATGTACAAATATATGCTTGCCAAAAAAAAATATTTTATGGAAAACTCACACAGGGCAAGTGTTCACAAGGTGTCCAGAAAAAAATGATGCAAGGAGACTCTCACGGTCTCTCTTGGAAATTTTAGAATTAATTGTATCACATGGGAGACACTGGCACAGGATCACCCAGCATGGAGTGCCCTCATCAGAGAAGGTGCTGTGCTCTGTGAAAAAAGCAGAATTGCATTAGCCCAAAAGAAACATAAGATACACAAAATTAAAGAAGCTGTCCCGAATGTTCATATGGACTATTTGTGTCCATCTTGTGGCAGACTAATCCGATTCATATTGGTCTGATCAGCCACCATTGGACACACTGTAACTTGACTTTAACATAGAGATGATGTCCTCTTCCAGAATGAAGAACAACCAAAGGAAAGAAAGAAGAAGATATATTCAGGCACTAGCAAGTAGACCATTTTGGCTGGCCATTAGGTTTTGGGTAAGTCACAGTAGGATATAAGAATAGACAAGAAATACTCTCAATAGTGTGATGCTACCTAAACTAAGGAGTTTGGACTTTACATAGTAGGGACCCTGAAAGATAATGAGTAATTTTAGAGTTATTCTTCAATTTTGTTTTTTTTTTTTAAACTAGAGGATCATTTACGTTTTTTTTTCTGTCAAATCAATTTCTTCAGTCTAAGCAATCAACAAAACAATAAATTGTCAGGATTTCTAGTTTGTGCCAGTTTTTGAGGTATAGATACATTAAAAAATTAACAATTGACCCTCATGAGCTTGCTCTAGAACAAATCTGGTTATGCAACATTACACAGGGATAGGGATTGAAGAAAGAAAAATAGTGTAAGTAGGAAAACTGATGGTCTATTTCAAGAGCTTGTAGCTATCAGAAAATCCACATTGCAGTTAATACCAATAGGCAAGTATCCAAGGCTCCTTTTTACATCTGTAAAATGGGGATAGTTACATTGTTCCTACCCTTGTATCCCTATTGGGGAAAATACTGAATAGATTGTAATGCCTTATATAAAAGTAAGCTTTAATTTTAACACATGGTCCTACCCTTGAGAAAGTTATAGTCTGATCATTTAAACAAGATCATAGGGCCATAAATGTACCAATACAAACTCCTGTAGTGGTCATCTAGGATAATCCCACTCATTTTACCCATGACATAGAAAAACTTGACCACATTGAAATGGACAGTGAGTAGGAAAGCTGGAGTTTGTACCTCTAACTCCACAATCTGCATTATTTCTACTGTAGCATTAAGTATAAAAAAATATTCAATGAACTGTTAAACTTTATAGTATGTACACTAGATATCCCAGTTATTCAAGAGAAAGCAGTTGAGTAAGATCTATGAAATAACAGATTGTTTTAAATTTCTTGGCCAAGGTCAGGAAAGATAAAGGGACTTTTTTTTTTACTGCCAGCTTTCCTTGCTCAGAGGAGGCAGTAGAGATAGAAAACCCTTTCCCCTGACCACCAGCTGCCACTGTGGTACCTCCTGTAAGCCATCCCACAGTACATCTTAAAGACCATTAACAGTCAGAGCCCTGAATGAATGCCAGCACAAGGGAGCTCTGGGCCACCACAGACGCAGACGTCTGCCGGATGGCACATCAGTAAACAGCTCCACAGCAATCAATTTGGCTTTTTTGATGAAGACAAAGCCATAGAGGAAAACCATTAGAACAGATAATAAAGGCCCTTCTTGTACAGTTAATAGAGAGACTCCTGGATGGAACAAGCCCAGCTGTTACTGCTGAAAATTTACTTCTGTTTTCAAGTTCAAATAGAGACTAAAACATTATCTTCTCGGGAATTGATTTTACGTCTTCCAAACACATATGCCACCTTAATTGTGATTTGTGTGATAGTTCAGCTGCTGAAAGCTTTCGTTTATCTCTACCTGGTTAAACAACTTTAAATAATAACAAGTCAATATATCTGTCTATTGACCAGACTTCTCCTCTTCTCCCCAGAGCTTAATGTTGGGAGTAGAGAAGGAATTTAACCCTTCAGAGCTTGTCTCTTAGACTCATTATTTTCTGCTGCCAAAACCTCCTGGGATGGGACAGAGGTGGGACTATTGTTTACTTAACCAAAATTAAAATAAAATAAAAGCCACCCAATATAGGTGAACTAGCCTCATCTCTGGATCAGATCTATTCCTGGAATATGGCCTTATCTCTTCAGCTTCTTTCCTTAAAAAAAAGGTTAGAGTTTTTTTCTTACTATTTGATTAAATATAGAGGAAAGAAGAAGTCAAAAATTTGCTATTTCTCCCCTTTGTTCCTCTATTCATGAAGCAGAGGCTATTTTACTTAGGAAACCTGGTGGCAGTGGGGGTAGGGCATTGGGAATTGTATTTTCTTTTGTTGCAAGTGGCTTAGAGCATGAAAAAGATGACAGGTTTCTCTGGGACTAAAACTATATTTTTCATAAAACAAAGCAACACCATAGTGTGGATAGATTGTTCCCTAGGAGACATACTTTTTCCTAATAATGCTTAATGTTTGCTATGGGGGTGGGGTGGGGAGTGGGAAAGCTTGACTTGGTTCACATACCCTCAGGTCCAGAATTCCTTGTTGAAAGGGTTTTTGTTGTTTTTCTTTTAGAGATCCAGTTATTTATCATTTTCTTTAGAGCAAAGGGAAACTGAGAAGCAGAGTAAGCAGAAATCTCAAGAAATGATCTTGTCCAGCTCATCTTGGATTTTATTTCACTATGTTCAGGAAGCAAGATTTTACTGGATAAACTAGAAGAGGTTCTGTTTCATATCTACATTGCCTTAGTTTATAAGGCTCTTTTCCTTAGGTTTTTTTCCTTCCTATTCTTTCCTCGAGGTTTAAAGATTCTCTCTCTCCCAGGATAGGAATATCATAGAACCACAGATTTAGAGTTTATGGGACTATAGAGGTCATCTATTCTAATGCGCTCATTCATCAAATGGGGAAATGGAATCCCCAGGAAGCAAAGTGACTTCCCAAGGTCACATCATCAATAAATGGGAAATGTATAACTTGAACCCAGGATTTCAGATTACTAATTCTTTCCACTACATTTTCTTGCCTTGGCTGGAAAATCAATATAAATTACTATGGCTTGATACCATCTAAAGAAACTGATTACATATACACATATAATATTTCTCATAAAATATTATATCATATATTATATATACATATACTATATATTACATTATTATATTATATTGTATATATACATACATAAATAATATTTCTTAAGGAGCATTAGAGAGAAAGGGAGGGAAGCTCTTTATTCAGCTCATTTAGTGAGGAAATTAGCATGGAGAGAAAAAAATGGAAGTCATGAAAAGGCTCCTTTCATTATCTAACTTCCCTCTCCAGCTTTGTTTCATAATTAGCAGAATGTTCATTAGAAGAATTCTTCATCTAAGCTTGGGTTATGAGTTGAGACACCTAGCTTCTATACCTAATAGTGCAGTTTTGGGAAATTCACCCCTGACTCTCAGTTTCCTCATTTGCAAAATGAGTGGGTTGAGTATGAGGCACCTTTTATTTTTTTGAAGCAATGGATTTTACTCCAAGGCAAATGGTTATTATAAATATTAAAATAACTCATTACTCCTTTTCTGAATCATGGCATGACATAGTCAAACATTTGTCATTTGATATGAATTTTTCAATTCATGTCACATAAAAAGTATATTAATTTGTGCTCAGTACTAAAACACATAGAAGATCTGTAAGATGTCTTTTTAAATTCCAAATTCTGGGATAGTTCCCGCACACACAAAAAAATATAGAAAAAGCAGCATACCCAAACTGTTTATGCTTAAAACTGGACTGCTAGGTCCCATGCTAATGGTGCAGGGAATGCTAGGCCTGGAGTGAAAAAGATGGGCTCAAATCTGTCCTCAAAACAAAGATTAGCTATGTGCCTCCCAGCAAGTCACTTAATTGAATTACCTTAATTTCCCTGGTTGTCAAATAGGATAATAATTATATCTGCCTCTCAGGATTGTTATGAGGCCAAATGAAATATTTATAAATGACAGTACAGAATCTAGAACATAGTAAGTGCTATATAAATGCTTATTCTTTTCTTCCTTGTCATTGTCAATATTGTAGATAATGCAAATCCTACAATTTTGTTTGTGAAACCCTTTCCATTTTCAACCATTGTTGTTTGGAAGAATTTCTCCCCCCCTTATGTTCCAATATTCCAACATATCTACTATCACATATATAAGTGTGTTCTCCAATAATTCAAATTATAGCCATGCTATGAAACTCCTGTGTATGTCTTCCTTTGATTTGAACATAAAGTATCTGCTCACCTAGAAAAAAGCTTCCTCAAGGAAACCTTTCGTGAAGATGGTTATGTAAATGGGAAGCAGATAATCCAACTTACTCTTACCAGCCTTAGCAAAAGCATGATCAAGAAATACAATAATAAATTACAATTGCTTCTTCACTGTAGAATTAGAAAATAGACAATAAGAAAAAAAGACCCCCTCTAGGAAAGTGAGCATCAGACAACCACAGATATGGAATTATATAACATCTAAGGTTCTGTGTTCAAAGGCAGCAAGTATTAGGCTCGAGGGAAGAAAATAGGGAAGGGTCTCCTATGAATATTCCAGAGTGAAAAGGAAGCTCCAAAGTGGTCAAAAAGTTTCACTTGAGGAACCTTGGAAAGCCTTTATAGTGATCCAACTAGGACATGCCAGTTCCACAGGCTTTGTCTTCAAAACCTAGAGAAATACTCAGAAGTCATTGCTTTAAACTTCCAAATCTAGAGGAGGAGTGGAAAGGGAAAAGCATCGGGGGAAAGTAATGAGCACGTGAACACAGAGAATCCAAAAAAAGACCACATGGGTCTGACCCCTTAATCAGAAGTGAAACAAGGGGTGGATCCTTACTCAAAACAGGAACAAAATCTGGAGAGATAAATAAACAAATAAAATGTCAAAACAATATAAAAATTATTGCAAATATAGAAATTTCAGGAAAGAACAAGTAACTATACAACAAATGCAATCAGAATCAAAGGGAGAGGGAAATGATTTTTCTATAAGGACTATATGAACACATAAAAGAAGTGAAGCAAGAGATATAATATGAAATAAAAATTAAGGAGGAAAGAATTAGAAACAAAATATGTAACTTAAACAAAAAAGTGATAGATCTTGTCCAAGAAAAGTAGTTCCTAAAAACCAAGTTACAAACAGAAACCAACAAATTGAAAAGAAAACAAAAACTATTATAACAAAATCAAAAGATTAAAAGAGAAAAGAAATGCAAGAAATCTGATATCTAAAGCTAAACTGATATGAAATCTGAATTGAATTGAGTTGGAAAAGAATTTGATAGATAATGTAAGAATCACTGAATTCTATGAAAACAATTATTAAAAAAGAGTCTATACAACATATTTCAAGAAATCATTGATGAAGACTGTCCTGTTCTAGTAGATCAAGAGAACAAAGTAGGGAAGAGAAATAGTATTTTTCTTATTCCCTCTTTCCCTTCCCCTTCCCTACGATAGAAAGCAATCAGATATAGGTTATACATATACAATCACTTTAATATATTTCACAGCTTTCATATTGTGAAAAAAGAATCAGAAGAAAAGGGAAAAACCATGAGAAAGAAAAAACAAAAAAACCTTTTTTTAAAAAGTGAAAATAGTATGTTTTGATCTGCAATTAGACCCCATAGTTCTTTCTCTGGATGCACATAGCACTTTTTCATTTCAAGTCTTTTGGAATTATCTTGCATAACTGTGTGCTGAGAAGATCTAAGTCTATCATAGTTGATCATCAGCTGTTACTGGGAACAATGTTCTCCTGCATACCCTAATTTTCAAAGAGATACTCTAAGTCCTCTCCTTTACACAGTATGAACTATGTTAAATAGCAACAAAGCAGAGGTCATACTATTAGGTTGGCTCTATTCTGAGGGTCTGAGAAGAAGAAGGAAAGTTAAAAGGAAGAATGCACTAGTGTAGAAAGAGGAAAGATTGAAGTGACAACTAATTTTTTTTCTTCAAAATGGTGCTGTAAGAGAAGAGTACAAAAATTGAGGAAATATGGTGGTATGGGCATCAGATAAGACTCACCAGTATGAAATGGGAAAATGAATACACACAGAGACACAGTTTAGTATAGAAGTAAATCAAAAACATGGAAATAAGCAAATGTCAAGAAGAGGGATAATAACAAAATCAATACTCACTAGAAAAAAAAAAAACTTGATAACCTTGAAGGGAAGGTTAAAAAAAGAACTAGAATCTAAGGGAATGTTTACAGATACCCTCTCTAAAAATTGAAGAATGGTTGAACAAATTGTGATGGAACTTAACTGCATAGTAGGTATGATGAAAGATATTTTCAGAGAATTCTGGGTAGGATGAAATGAGTGAAAGTGAAGCAATCAGAACAATAAGAACAATTTATATAATGACTACAATGTAAAAAAAGAAACCTTTGAAAAATTAAGAACTCTGATCAATAAAATTGCTCCAGAGGATCTAAAATGAAATATGTTACCCTTCTCTTGACAAAGAAGTTCTAGACACATGAAATGTCATAGTTTTGGACATAGACACTTTGCAATTCTATTTTAGTTATGCAACTATGTCACAAAGTATATTTGGTTTTTTCCTCTTTTCTTGGTTTTTATTGGGTCAACTTTATTGGTGTAGAAAAAAATAAAAAGGTCATTGTAACATTCTTTTAAATTACAGAAGAGAACAGAAGGAAATTCCAAAGGAAACAGTCAAGCAAGGCAGTTTTAAAAGTAATGTGTAGAATTTATTGCATATATTTTCTTATTTTAAATAAAAGCAACTGGTATGAAATGAAAATTCATGGTTTCATATAGACTTTTCTTTTTGTGTTCTGTTGTGTATATAGAAATACTTTTTTGGGTGTTTAAATTCAAAATGAAAAATTAAAATATATTCAAAAGGCAAAAGTAAGATGGAGCCCACCAACTGCCTATCAATTATTCTTCATTATTCCTAACGGACCAAACCATCTATTTTCCTAGTTGTACATTTCAATGATGGCATTCTTGTGATTTTTCTACTATATCATTTTTTATTTGTGGTATGCTGCCACCTGCTTTTGCCCACAATGCCTCTGTCCATCAGTATTGGTTAATCCTCAAATTCAGTTTGTTTAAGGCTATGATATATAATGACTTATAGCCATCATTTCCAAATCTCTCATAATTACAGCCTATTTAATTTAAATATATATAAATACATATCTATATATATACATATATATATACATATATATATACATATATATATATATAACACTAACAATGTTTACATTCTTACTTTCCTTTCCTCTTTTCCATTAGCCTTTCTTCTTAAATTCTCCATCCTTCTAGTCCATCAGTTATTTAATCAGTGTGAGTCAATGACACCTCACAAATCATCTGGAATTTTTTCAGCTGTCCTTGAAGAGTTGCTGAAAGTCCATTATCTATGTCCATGATTTAGTTACCCTGGTTCTTGGATGACCAATAAACACTTGATTATTTAATCAATATTTGCAACATTTCCTCAACTATGGCCATTGGAAGGGCATGATGAAACTAGAAGACTTAGTGGATGGATAACTAGGCTTGGAGTGCCCAGAAAGATTTATGTTCATATCTGGGCTTAAACACTAGCTGTATGACCCAAGAAAATTCTTGTTTGTCTTATTGGCTAAGAAAATGGCAAGTCTCTCCAATATCTTTGCCAAAAAACCCCCCACAGACAATGTTATGGTCCATGAGGTCACAATGAGTAAGACTTGCATGAATAACTGAACAAAGATTTGCCAGAACTGTCAGTTTTCTACTATACCTTCAAGATTTTAAGTTTACCTCCACATAATGAGTGAATAAATGAATGAATGAAAAACATTTAAGTGTTTTTACTATATAAAAAGTGAGGCTATAGATTGAGGCTAAGGAAATAAAGCAGTACATTTCCTAATTTCAGAGAGCTTACATACTAATGGCAAGAGATAACATATATAAACGTTTTCATTTATAAGTCAAATGGAAAGGTTTATTTGACTTAGGGAATACTGTAAGGCAGCTTGTATTGTGTTCTTTAATAATTTCCATCAATAAAAGCACACCAATTTCTAACATTGAACAGCGTTGACAGTACCAAGGATTTTGTTGCCAAAAAATGTGGTTTTGAATCTTCAGTAGTTATGGTGGTCAATAAAGTATGAGAAGAGAAGAGTCATGAGGAGTCCACCTAGAATTTGGACACTGAGTCCTATAAATAACTGTCACAATGTGCTGAATAATTGATTGTTTATTTTGTAATCAAATGTTATTGAGATATGTTTTTTTGGCACTGACTAAATTTTCTGCGTATCTCTCTCCATCACATGTAATAAAGAATTTTTCAAAAAAGAGGGAGAGAAAAATCAATCAACAAAGCCATCAAAAAAATCTAAAAAATTAACGCAAATTTCAAATTCATGGACCTCTTACTTTTACAAAGAAGGAGGAGATATTATATGTCTTCTTTGGAGCAATATCTATTCTATGTAATTTTGAAACATGTATTTTAGATTGTTTGGTGGTGATTTTGCTCTCATTTCAATTGTAATTATTGCATATATGGTTTCCTTTTCTCTGCTTATGTCACTTTGCATAATTCATATTAAATTTTTCTAGGTTTCTCTGTACTGATTGATACCATAAAAGCTTGCCTACTGTCCAAACTGAAGAAATTGTGTAACTGTTAGACTTAGAAAACCTCTATCCTGGATTCCTGTCAATCCAAGAAAGCAGTTTTAAGATATGCGTTTTTGAGGAAAGGTCCCACATTTCAAGGTGGAGAGCCAATTTGCCACCTAGGGTGTTTGTTGGATATTAGGGTATTCCTGCATCTTTCACTGAGGGAGGAAGATATTTTCTATGAGTGATTGTTATGCCTGTCATGGTGTTTCATAGTTTCACAAATAATAGCTTGATACATAAATGAATCTTAAATAGTCTCTGCATTGCAGAGGGAACATGCAAAGAGTTGAGGAGGACCCCCAACTCTCTATCAGTTCTAGAAAACTTTATTTTGTAGTTACATGGAATAAACAAAATCACAGAATTTAATCATATATTTCTGAGTAACAATATGCAAGTGCCCATTCCTTCATTTGGTTCAATTCTCCATTTTTGTATAGGAGAACACTTGGAATATACCAGAAGTTCAAATAAACTAGCCAATGTAGTTCCTGGGGAAATGATTTCTTTATGCCCACTGACTAGTGAATATGGCTCCAAAGAGGACATGAAGTCATCCTTCCAGGCAACTAAATTGCTGGCTTGAAAAATTCCTTCCTACAAAACTGCTTCCTTGATTCATCTATAAACCCTGTTTTCTCTCTAGATCTCTTGTTGTCCTATTTATTCTATTTGTACTCAATTGGTCCTTTATTAATTTTCATTCAATGTGTTCTTCATTATTTCTTATATGGTTTTGACCTATTTTATACTTCTGAAAGGCAGATGTTATTTCTCTTATCTCTAGCTACAGAACAAAGAGTTGTACCCATAATTCTCACCAAATTGATGATGCTAGCTACCCATGTAATATGTCTTTGATCTGTATAATCAAGTTAATAAGCTTTTATTGAATACCTACTATGTTCCAGGCATTCTGCTAAGAACTGAAGATACAAAGAAAGGCAAAAAAACTCAAAACAAAACAAAATAGTCCATGCTTTTAAGGAACTTACAGTAAAATAACATTACAGATTACTGGATGAAAGGGAGAAAATTATTATACCAACATTTTGAAATTTGTATAACATGTTCATATTATCCTTCTGATCCTTGAATCAACCTTTTGAGTCAAACAGGGCATGTGTTAGTATTTAATTTACAGGTAAGGAAAGTGAATTAGAAATATTAAGCTTGAATTTTCAACTTTTCCACCTTTGTTCCATTTAATTAATCTATGTCAACCATATAGATAATCAAGGTTCACATATTTATCACTTGTCTTCTGAAAGATTGTCTTTTTACTGGTTTAATAGTCTAAGTTAGGGAATGTTGGGAGTTAAAAAAAAAACTGAACAGAGTAGAAAATTTGCTCTGCCAAGCTGAAGGGAGTGTTAGTAAAAAGATAGTAAAAATTTACTCTAGAGTCTCTTACATGATGTATCCTCCCCTTGAGGGGGTTAAGATTTTCTTTAGGGATTAAGTTCATCCATCATTTTGCCCCTTCTAGGTCTCTGTTTTTTTCTCCTAGAGTGGCTATCAGTGGTTCCCTATTGTCAGAGAAACTAAGAAAACAGGGATGTACTCTTCTCCTTTCCTCAGTGTTTACCACTTTTTAAAAATAGGACAGAACAAACTGAATACATTTTTTTAAAAATTGTAAACAATGCAATGTCAAAGAAACAAGTGAAGAAAACAAATTCTCATTATAAAGTGCATGCCTTAAATAAACACCAACATTCTGATAAAGCTTCATTTCTAGCTATTTGCTTTGTTTTATGGGCTACTACAGAGCATTTTCGTGACTTTAGTTTCATTTTTCAGAGTCAATTTCACTAAGCCCAATTCATCGCTCCTGTCTTCCAGATTTCCACCTGTGGCTTTTTATTTCTCAGAATTTTTCTCCTTCCTTTGACCTTAGTTTCTAGGATGCCTTTAAATGTATGACATCATCATCTACCCCAGGTGTTCCTCATTCTCTTCGGCAAACTACTGTTAGGTGACTGACATTTTATTCTCTAAACCATTTATAACAAAAGTAAAAACAGCATACATATTTGGTGTAATTACATCACCAAGTCCACCTTTAATAGCTCTTTACTGCCTACAGGAAAAAATAAAATTCCTTAACTAACATCCAGACCCCCAACATTCTAAATTTATGTATTTTCCCACTTTTATCAATCATTACTCCCCTACAGGGATCTTTGTTTCAGACAAACTTTTCTGAATTACTAAAACTTGGATATTCTGTGGGTTTTTTTTTTTTTTATCTTCACATTTGCCCATGTTGTGTCTTCTGACTGGATTGAATACTCTCCCCAGCATTTTTGCTTACCTGAAACCTATCCATTCTTCTGGCTTCTATTCAACATCCTTTTATAAATTCCTGTGACAGAAGTTGTCTCTATCATGCTCCTATACTTTAAGGGTATTCATGTCTATCTTTAGTTTTGGGGCAATTAGTGGCACAACAGATTGAGTACCAAGCCTGGAATCAGGAGGAAGCATCTTCTCTTCACATCTGGCCTCGTATATTCACTGATTATGAGACCATAAATAAGATAATTAACCTTGTTTGCCTCAGTTTTCTCATCTGTAAAATGAGCTGGAGAAGGAAATGGCAAATTCTTCCAGTATCCTTGCCAAGAAAACCCCTAATAGGGTCATGAAGCATTGGATATGGCTGAAAATAACTGAATAACAATAAACATATATATCTTGTCACTTCAACTAAATTTTTTTATGATCCCAGAAGACAGAAACATAAGACTCCTTTGTTTGTATAACAAATAGTAATGATGGCATGAGGGTTAGGTGTTCAGAAACAAAAATTATACTATATATATGTATATTTATACATGTATATTTCATATATATATGAAAGTAGATGTATATTAAATAAACTCAAACAAAATATTTTACAAATCCTCTTTCAAAAAGTAGCCATTGGGCAGAACCATGGCACCTTCTCTGCAGCATTTACTGTATCATCTATTAACCAATATTCATGAACACAAAAGACTTCTTATACATTGGCTCATTAAGTGAGAAGTCCAGGTACTGGAGCATAGAGCATTAGTGCTAGAAGGGGCCTTAGAGATCACCTAGTCCAAATCTCTCACTTAAGAGATGAGGCTATGAAGGTCCCAGAAGTGACTTAAAACCATGACATATTAGAGCTTTGAGGGACTTGAAAGATCATTTAGTCCAATTTATACATAGGGAACAGGCTGAGAGAAGCTCAACAATTTGCCCAGAGCCACAATGCTACTTAATGGCAGAATTTGAAACGCAACCCTAGGTATCCTGCCTCACAGTCCAATAAATCTCAATACATATTGGCAATACTAACATTATCCAGAGCTATCTGGAAGAAAAAATTTTATAGAAGACAGGTCATTAGAGTTCAGAATAATTATCCTATCTGGCCAGGGAACTACAGAGGTAGGATCAGTGATTATACTGTTTACAAGCAAGGCTTAACTAAACAAGCATGGAAAGATGAACTCTTTCTTTAGTCTCAACTATTTCCAGTGCTATAGATTTAGCGTTTTCTCTTGTTGCACAGATCACATAAACATGATTATCAGAATACTGGGATAGCCTTTCCTCCCACCATTACTAATAGATAGAACTTACGTGGAACCTTAAGGTTTGTAAACCTTACCTGTTTACCTTACCCTTACCTTACCCTTACCTTACCTTACCCTGCCCCTACCTGTAATTATATCATCTGAGCCTGTTCTATGAGGTAGTTTTTCAAGAAGCCTTCTCCATCTGCTCTTAAGTCCAGTCCCTTTCCTCTTTTATTTACTATTATTCTTGTATAAATCTTGCTTTCTATATATTTATTTGCATGTTGTCTCTGTTAGATTATAAGCTCCTTGAGGCAGGGACTGGCTTTTGTCTCTTTTCATATCTTCAGTGCTTAGCACATTGTCTGGGACATAGTAGGTACTTAATAAATATTCGTTGATTAATTGTTATAATTATCCACATTTTACAGTTAAGGAAACTAAAATCAAGAGAATGATTTGCACTGTATCACATAGGAAAGAAGAATCACAGCTGAGATATGAAGTCCAGTTTTCCTGATTCTAGGATCAGTATGTAATCTACTGCTCTACCCTGCTAATGCAATTGATAGATTTCCTGAGGGGTTATGACTTCAGAGACAAACACTATTTTCCACATGATATACCTCCATTGACTATTTATCATAGTTTCTACCTTCTGCATATAAATGTGTCTCCTAAATTGAATTTATTAAATCAAACTAGGCACCATATTCTTAAAGCACTGGAACCATGGCAGAGGAAGCTTTCTCGGGTGGTATTCATATGAGTGACCACACAGTGAGGGAGTGATGTAAAGGGAATGCTTGCCTTTTGGAGCTCTATTTAGGGAGGGTTGCACGAGCATCTAACATTCCCCTTCTCCTATCAGCTTAGCACTTGTAGCTTGTGGTAGTCTTAAGCACAAAGTGGGAGCATTGGGGCCAGAACTCTGCAATATGACATGAAAGTTTCAAATCCTGACCCTGCTACCTTTTACCTCATATGACTTTCATAAATTATCCTATCTTCCTGGATTTTAGTTTTTTAATCTATAAACTAGGGCATCTGAGTGGCACAGTGGATATCGATCGTACTAAGCCTGGAGTCAGAAGGCCCATCTTCCTGAATTCAAATAAGGTCTCAGTCATTTACTAGTTGTGTGCCCTAGGGCAAGTCACCTAACTCTGTTTGCCTCAATTACTCCATCTGTAAAGGGGGTTGGAGAAGGAAATGTAGACACTTCAGTACCTTTCCCTGTGAAATCTCAAATGGAGTCCTAGAGTCAAACATACCTGAACTAACTGAACAACAAATCTATACACTGGGAATTGAGGGTACAATTCTTAAGTTCTATGAAGGAATTGACAAAGACTTTAAAATCTTAGGAACTTTATAGAACAGTGTGTCACAAATAGTGTTCAGGATTTGAAGTCTCAACGACTGGGATTCAAATCTCACCTCAGATATTTATGGGACTGTGACCTTATGCAAGTTGCCTAATTAATTTCTCTCTGCCTCAGTTTCCTTATCTGTAAAACGGGGATACTTATTGCATCTGCTTCATAGGATTGTGAAAAGGATCAAAGGAGACAATATAGTTAAAGTAATTTGTAAAACTTAAATCACTATACAAATGCAAGAGATCATTATTATTTAACTGGCAGCCCCCAATTAAAAGAATGGGCTGCTTTCCAAAAATCCATTTATAAATCTGTTATTTAGATTGACGAATACATTTTCCCCATAGAAACAGTTATAAATGGTGAATATATTTCTAAGTTAACAAATACTTTGGAAAGAAAAAAGCATATTTAACCCATCATGCAACTGAACTAGTCTTATACTAGGACATAAGAGGGTAGGTGAAATGGGAGATCTCCCTAAGGCACAAGAATGGCTCAAGGCATATCTGAAAAATAAGCTAATTTTGTCTAACATTCTCCTGATTCCTTTTATTCCCCTATCCCTTCTTATCTCTTAATGTCCTCCTCCCAAGGCCCAACAGATTTCCCTACAGATCCTAGCCCTCCACTAGGCCTGCCTCTTCTTTAAAGGATTCATCTGTCCAAAATTATCTATATCACCTCTCTTGCCTTAATCGAAATTCCTTTTCCCTCAGTGCTGCTAGATAATGATAGGAAAGTGATTTGATTAAATTAATTCAAACCAAGGTGAGAATTACTATAGTCCCTTAGTCCTCTCACAGATATTATTCTTCATAGGGGGTAGCTTATCAACCCAAATATATTCCAAGTTGCTGACATTTCAGCCAATTGAAAAAGTAAGGTTAAAAAAATATTGGGGAATGGAGAATATGATATATGGGAACAGAAAAATATCCCCCTGGATATATTCTTTAAATAGTCTATATTTTTCTACATTGACTCTTATAATGGCAGAAGCTTTATAGTCTCTAGTGGATTGGAGCAGAAGTGAGGGAGAGAGGTGCTCACTAAGCATTTCAATCTATTTGTATTAAAGGAAAGTTTTTTAATTTGAAAAGGGGGGATCCCTATTTTTTCTTCTCTGAACACTAATGCTAAAATATTAGTGATATATATGTGTGTGTAAAACATATATATATATATATATATATATATATATATATATATATATATACAGAGAGAGAGAGAGAGAGATCATATGAGTCTAAAAGCAGATTTTTAATGATTCATCCAAATGATTTATATTTAAATGGTATCATCCCCTTCTTCTCCCTCTTCTCCCTCCTGCTTTTCATTAATTTCAACACTGAGTGTTACCATAATCCCAGGGGAGGCCATGGGGGAGAAAGGGAGGTGTCTTAGGGGTTGTAGCTAAATTTTTCTCTTTCCTTTTTTATAGTGTTCTTTATCTAAAGCCTAGTAAAAAACAAATGTAATACATATTTTTGCCTATAGGTGGCAACACATGTACTCTTTCCTTTCTGGCAAGATCCTTGATTATACAAGGGAACCAATAATTTAGAGACAGAAGAAAAATAAATTGTACTCAAAAATAAAATCTTTGCACAAACTTAAAATAAGAAATTTTCAAAAAATAATTTAAAGGAAAACATCTAAGTCCAGCTATACTAGTAAGGTAAACTCTTACAGTATCAGAAATGAAATCTGGTAGAGTGGTCTCCAAAGGGGGGGCCAGGGTTTGATCCTAAAAGATATGATCAATCCAATCATAGGGTTGTAAAATAGATGAACCCTCCTCTCCTTGAAATAGCTAATGCTGGGCTTTTCTCTAACCTAATCATACTCACCTTTATCCCAATATACTCCCCCAATATATCCCTTCCAATAATTTTTAAAAACTCTACAGATTCTCCATTCTGAGCCAAGTTTCTTTGAAGTTATACTGCTAGCTACCTAGTTCAAGCCCTCATCTCTTTACACCTAGGATATTGCAATAGCTCCTAAATGATCTCCCAGTCCTCTCTCTCTAATCCACCTTTCTTTCAAGAGATTTTTCCAAAAGCTTAGGTCTAATTACATCATTCACCCTACTCACATAAACTCCCTATGGATTATAGAATCAAGTATTATTTCATCTTTCTCATTCTTTTAAAAAATCTATACTTTGTTATATACATAATCATTGATGTATATGTATGTGTGTGTGTGTGTGTGTGTGTGTATATATATATATATATATATATATATATATATATATATAGTTGTTTGATTTTTATTCTTAGAGGACCATGATACTAGTAGGGTGATGCCATGATATGCAAGTGGATTGGTTTAAGTGAGGGAGGATCACCTATTTTACTTTCCCCTCCAGAGCTATCCAAGTGGACAGATATAAATCAAGGTGACTAGAAGTGACCCTGGATGCAATGGAAAATCTTAGACTTTTTTATGCTAAGGTCTTCAAAAGATCTCAGTTGACTGACTTGAGGCCACACTCATTCAGTGATTAAGGCTAAGTAACAATTGAGGCAAAAAAAAAAAAAAAGATCTCTTTCATTTAGCTCCCCCCTACAAAAAATCTAAATAAATATTGTGGAGGGGAAGATCCTTAGGTTTCTGGCCAAACTAGAAATAATTGCCATTTATATTCACTCTGGGTCAATCACACACACAATGTATGTATTTACATATAAGTAAAAGTGCACTGAATATATGCATTTACAAACACACTCACAAATTTTTGAGGATTGGGGAAGGGTTGATAAAAAAAAAAAAAAAAAGTATGGAGACCACTGCCATAGAGATCAGCTGTTAATGCTGGACAGCTCCTGAGGGAAATCTAGTCAATGTAGGTTTTTTTGTTTTTTGTTTTTTTTCTCATTGTTTCATGCCAAGGGCCTGATCCCTGCTACCAATTAAAGCAGAAGAGCAATCTGGTTTTTTTGTTTTTTTCCTACATCACTTCTGCTCTGACCACATATAATTGGGGGCTAACTAGCTGGGGTCATCAGGTCATTGCCTCAGTCTGGATCTGATTTCTTTTCCCTGTGTGATGCCTTCACTTGACTAGAATGGAACTATTGCTCACCCTGACCTCTTTCTTCTGTAATCTAAACCACTATTTCCACTCACCAGCCAGAATCAGAAACTGGACCAAAAAAACTCTCTGAAATGCCTCCTAATATGATTAATTTTGACAATCACCACCACCATTTTCATCCTCCAGGATCTTTACCTTAGAGAATTTTAGTAACAACAATAATAATAACTAACATTTATATGGGACTCTGTGCCAAGAACTGTGCTAAATGCTTTTACAAATATTTTCTCATTTAATTTTTACAACAATTCTGGAATATAAGCAATATTATTATTCTCATTTTCTAGTTAAGGGAACAGGTTAAATAACAAGCAAGTGCCTGAGGCTGGATTTGAACTCCAGACTTCCTGAATCAGTGTGAACAAACACAAACAAACTCACTTCTGATTCCTAACTGGAGAATTAGTTAAATAGTCATGACTATTTTAGAGACAGGAAAATTAAGGCCCAAATAAGTAAATAAAATTGTACCTTTTTGGCAATGTCGATTTGAAAACTCAGATTCCTTAAATCCTAAGCATGTGCCATAATTCAAGCTCCTTAAGAATAGGATCATTTCATTATTTCTACTGGTTTTCATAGCATCCTCTATAGTAATATGGCACACAGAAGATGCTTTTAAAATGTTTATTGATTGATGATCCATATCCAATGGTCGATTACCTCTTTGTTTTTTTTTTTTCTTACACTGAAAAACCAAGAGCCTTATAGTGACAAGAATATTTAAAAATATTCCAGCTATGATTTCTTCCCTCTCTCTTTTCTCTCTTGCAAGCTGAGACAAAGTCTTTGGTAATGCTTAAAATCTATTTAACCTGCACATTCAAGGCAGGACTCCCCTAGGGAGCAATGGAGTCCTTCATTGATGAGGGACCTCTGGGGTAAAATTGCCCTTTTTGCATTACTCCAGGAAAGAGCAGCAGTGGCCGGAGGCCCTAGAAACTATGCTTGGGGATTTGCAGTTTAGAGGTTATGTAAGCCTGATCCAAGTAAGAACTTAATTCCCTCCTGAGCTCTTGGTCATAACAGAGAGTCATCTCTATAAAAAAAAACAAAAAACAAATTGTGAGGGGATGAGACAACATGTCAAAGAACAGGTGAGTGTGAGCTTTTGCAGCTTTAGAAATACTGGACATGTTCAGTTACATGAGATCAATTTATCTTTGAAAATAACCCAAAAGGTAGAAAAATATATTCTTTCTGACCTTAATCTGTGACCACTTTGCTTAAAAAGCATGAAATTATCACTTACCTCTCTAAAACACTATTTACTATCAAATGATCATGATTATTTCAAGAATAACAAGCTTGAACAAGACCAGATGCACATCACAGATTCACAAACCTGTCAAGTTTGACAATGGGAGAGAATAAGAAAGATAATAAGCTTCCTGAAGGCAGGAACCATGTCTTATACATCTTGGTATATTATCAATCTCCCCACTCTCCATCCACCAGGCTAGCAAAGTATATACAGATAGGTCTCAATTATTAAGTCCATGAATCCCATAAAGTAGTCGTTATTTGAATTCATATGGCATATTTCCATTGGGCTGGAAACAATTATCATATTTTACATAATTATAACTTCAAATGATGCAATTTTAATACATGTGACCACATTATTGGATTCAGTATTTGCACTGTCTATACCCATATGTATTGTACATTGCAGATTTTCAACAAATATATATAAGTTGAGTGATGGTTCCTTTGCTGATAGCTCTCCCTAGATTCACCCTCTTCTTTTTTAGGTGGACTTCCTTAGAGATGATGACCATCTAATCCTTACAGTAGAAGCTATGCATCTTTAGCTATAACAACTTTATTTTTTTTTCTCAGAAATTGGCTTTCCTACATGCTCAGCACAGAATGCTAAACAGTATTTTCTATCCTCCCTAAAGTGATTTCTAGGCAAATGACCCATGGTGGGTCTTCTTCTCCGTTTCCTCCATTTTCTCATCTATAAATAGGGGATAGTAATAACATTTACCTCCCAAATTTGTTTGGAGAATAAGATGAGATAATATTTATAAAGCAGTTTTAAAACCAAAAAGTGCTATATATGTGTATATATATATATATGTATATATATATATATCTTATAGTATATTATGTATATTGTATAATATAGTATATTATGATTATTAGTTTAGAATTATTATTAGTCAGAGAGATTTCAGTTATCAGGAAGAAACTTCACTATGGAAAGGTAGTTAAGCTTTTGAAAGGACTACTAAGAGATATTATGACAATTTATAACAATATGTAATATTTATAGGACATGTATAACTATTATTAATATTATTATTATTAGCTAGGGACAGCTGGGTAGCATAGAGGACAGAGTGTTGGGACTTGAATCAGAAAAATGTGAATTGACAGAGTGTGATGGTATGAAACCACTCTCCAGCTCAAGATGAATTGGAAAAACTTCAAAAAAGGTCAGTCTCACTGAGGTGAAAGGAGTGTTCAACTTAGCTCACACAGAATCTGGGACAGCCAGGGAAATGGTCTTAATCATAGCAGATTAGTAAGTGAGACCCTTGGTGCTGGCTCAGTAGTGAAGCAAACAAATAGGGATGTCCCCAGTTCTAATTCAGAAAGCAAATCTGGGTAATCAGGGTGTCTCCTAGAAAGAGCAGCTAAAGCTATCCCCTGCAAAAAAAAGGGGGGGGCTTCTGTGCTAAAAGCCAAGTATTGGAGCTGCATAGAAAGCTTAGGACAGCATCCCCTTTTCCCTAGGAGCAGAGCTTGACTTTAAAAATGAAAAAGAGGAAATACCAAAGAAAAAGAAAAAAATGAGCAAGAAATAGGAAAGAAACTTGACTATAGAGAGCTACTTTGATGACAGGGCAGATCAAAACAAAAACACAGAAGAGGATAAAATATTCACAGAAGAAATCTCAAAAAGTGATATGAATGAAACTAAGAGACTTCTTGGAAGTGCTCATAAAAGACTTTAAAAGGCAAATAAGGGAGGTAGAAGAAAAAAATAAGAAAAGAAATGAGAGTTATGCAAAAGAAAGTCAACAGCTTTGAAAAGGAAGGTAATTCCTTAAAAAGCACAAGTGACAAAGTGCCAAAAAAAATCCACTGAAGAAAACAAGACCTTCAAAAGTAGAATTAACCAACTGGAAAAAAACTGGAAGAATTAGTCAAATAAATTAAAAAGAAAGAAAAAATGGAAGAAAATGCAAAATACCTTATTAGAAAAACAACTCACTTGGGAAGTAGATCCAGAGGAGACAATTTAAAAATTATTAGTCTGTATGAAGGCCATGACCAAAAAAAAAAAAAAAAAAAAAAAAAAAGCCTGAATAGCATTCTTCAAGAGATCAGCAAGGAAAACTTCCCTGATATTCTAGAAACAAAGAGAAAAATAGTCATTTAAAGAATCCATTGATCACCTTCAGAAAAAGACACCATAAGGAAAACCCAAAGCAACATTATTGCAAAACTCCAGAACTACAATCTCAAGGAAAAATTTCTGCAAGCTGCCAGACAAAAGCAATTCAGATATCAAAGATCAATAGTCAGGATTACCGAGGTCTAGCAGGGTGTACAATAAAGGATTGGAAAGCCTAGAATACCATAGTCTGGAAGAGAAAGGACCTGGGATTACAACCAAGAATTAACTACCCAGAAAAATTGAGCATCATCTTTCAGGGGAGGTAATGAACCTTCAAGAAGTAAGAAGTTTTCAATCATTTCTCTTAAAAAAAAAACAGAACTAAACAGGAAATTTAATCTTCAAATATAGGACTCAATAGAAGCATAAAAAGGTAAATGGGAAATATATATATATATATATATATATATTTCAGATGTGATATTATCAAAGGAAATGGCATTAAGGGATGAAAAAGGATTATACTGAGAGAAGATGAAAGGGGAGGTACAATGGGACAAATTAGATGACATGAAGAGGCACAAAAGACTTATTATAATCAAGGAAAAGAAGGGAGGGGAATGAACATGTCTGAAGGTTGATCTCATCAGTTTTGACTTAAAGAGGGAATAACTTCATCATTCAGTTGGGTATAGAAATTTATTTAATCTCATAAAAAGGTAGGAGAAAGAGGAAAGAAAAGAGAAAGCTGAATAAAATGGAGTGTAGAAATATAAGGAATAAAAAGAAAAGGGGGGAGGCATGATTGAAAATAAGGTAATGGGTAGACTGGGTTAAACAAAAACACTACTAAGGACAATGTAGAAAGAGGATAGAGAGAAAAATACATAGGAGGGAAAGATAGAATACAAGGAGATATAAAGCTGATAATCATAACTGTGAATGTGAATGGTATGAACTCTCTCATAAAATGGAAATGAATAGCAGAGTGGATTAAAAAACAGAATCCTACAATATGTTGTTTACCAGAAACACATTTGACACATAAAGACACACAGAAGAAAGATAAAATGCTGGAACAGAATTTAATATGTTTCAATTGAAGTAAAAAAAAAAAAGATCAGTAGCAATTCTGATCTCAGATAAAGGACAAGTAAAAATAGAACAAATTAAAAGAGATAAGGGAGGAAAGTATAGCTTGATAAACAATGAAGCAGTAATGATATTAAATGTATATGCACCAAGTGGTTAGAGAATGCAAATTCCTAGAGAAGATATTAAGCCAGTTCCAGGAAACTATATTTTTTCCCCCTAAAATTACCCAGGCATGGGTTCTGTCAATAAACCAGGAAACCATATTAATGGAAGAATTCAACCTTCCTCTTTCAGAATCAGAAAAATCTAACCACAAAATAAGCAATAAACAAATTAGGGAGGTTAATAGGGTCCTAGAAAACCTAGATATGATAGACTTCTGAAGAAAATTGAACAGGAACAGAAAGGAATATACCATTTTTCCCAGCAGTACATGGCACCCACACAAAAATTGGCCATGGCATAAAAACCTCACAATAAAATGCATAAAGGCAGGAACAATCAATGCTTCCTTTTCAGGCCAAAATGCAATAAAACTAAATTTCAATAAAAGGCCAGAGAAAGATAAGACTAAAAACCAATTGGAAACTAAATAATCTAATTCTAAAGAATAGTCAATAACTATAGTCAAATAACAAAATAGTCAAATAACAAATCACAGAAACAATCAATAATTTCATCCAAGAGAATGACACTAATGAGAAAACATATAAAAACCTATGGGATGCAGCCAGGAAATTTTCTATCTCCAAAGAGGTACATAAATGAAATAGAAAAAGAGGAGATCAATGAATTGGGCATGCAACAAAACAAAAAAATTAGAAAAAGAACAAATTAAAACTCTGTAATTAAATACCAAATTACATTTTTGAAGCTTAAATGAGAGATTAATAAAATAGAAATTAAGAAAACTATTGAATTAATAAAAAAAACTAAGAGTTGGTTTTATGAAAAAAAAAAACCTAACAAAATAGATAAACCTTTAGTTAATTTGATCAGAAAATGAAAAGAAAAAAAATCAAATCACCAGCATCAAAAATGAAAGGGATAAATTCACCACCAATGAGAAAGAAATTAAACCAATAATTGGGAGCTATTTTGCATAACTCTATGGCAGCAAATATTATAATCTAATTGAAATCAATAAATATTTACAAAAATATAAATTGCCCAGGTTAAAAGAAGAGAGAAATAAAACTTAAATTGTCCCATTTTAGAAAAAGAAATTGAACAAGTTGTTAATGAACTCTGTTAGAAAAAATCTCCAGGGACAGATGGATTCACAAGTGAATTCTTCCAAACATTTAAAGACCAATTAATTCCAGTACTATGTAAACTATTTGGAAAAACAGATAAAGAAGGAGTCCTCACAAATTCCTTCTATGACATAAATATGGTACTGATATCTAAACCAGGAAAAGCCAAAACAGAGAAAGAAAATTATTGATCAATTTCCCTAATGAATATTGATGTAAAAATTTTAAATAAAATATCAACAAAGAGGTTACAGCAACTTATTAGCAGGATAATACACTATGACCAAGTGGGAATTTTACCAGGAATGCAGAGCTGGTATTAGGATACTATTACCACAATTGCATTATCATATCAAAACCATATCAATGACAAAACCAACAGAAATCATATGATAATCTCGATAGATACAGAAAAGGCTTTTGACAAAATACAGTATCCATTCCTATTAAAAACACTAGAAAGCATAGACATAAAAGGATCTTTCCTTAAAATAATAAGCAGTATCTCTAAAACATACAGTAAGCATTATTTGTAATGGAGAGAAGCTAGATGTATTCCCAGTAAAATCAGGGGTGAAACAAGGATGCCCATTGTCACAATTACTATTCAACATTTTACTAGAATTGTTGGCTTTAGTAATAAGAAAAAGAAATTAATGAAATTAGAATAGGCAATGAGGAAATTAAATTATCATTCTTTGCAGGTGATATGATACTTAAAGAATCCTAGAAAATTATCCAAAACCTACTGGAAACAACAGCTTTAGTAAAATTTCAGGATATAAAACTACCCACACAAATCCTCAGCATTTTGATATATTATTGAAAACTCCAGCAGTAAGAGATAGAAAGAGAAATTCCATTTAAAATAACTATAGGTAAAATAAAATATTTAGGGGTATACCTGCCAAGACAAACCCAAAAATTATATGAACACAATTGCAAAACACTTCTAATACAAATAAACTCACATCTAAACAATTGGAAAAATATCAATTGCTCATGGGTAGGATGAGCTAATATAATAAAAATGACAATTCTGCCCCAATTGGTCTACTAGTTCAGTGCCATATCAATCAAGCCAAAACATTAAATAATAGAACTAGAAAAAATAATAACAAAATTCATCTGGAAGAACAAAAGACAAGAATATCAAGAGGATTAATGAAAAAATGACAAAAGATTGTGGTTTAGCAGTACCAAATCTAAAATTATATTATAAAGCAGCAATCAAAACCGTTTAGTATTGGCTAAGAAATAAACGTTCTGGATCAGTAGAAAAGATTAGATATATATGGCACAATAATCAAGGTCTATATTATAGTATTATATATTATATAGTACTATAGTATTTGATAACCCTTAAAGTCTAGCTTCTGGGATAAGAACTCACTTTTTTTTTTTTTTATTTAATAGCCTTTTATTTACAGGTTATATGCATGGGTAATTTCCATTAACAATTGCCAAACCTCTTGTTCCAATTTTCACCTCTTACCCCCACCATTTCCCAGATGGCGGATGACCATAGATGTTAAATATATTAAAATATAAATTAGATAACAATAAATATGACAAACTGTTATTTTTGTACAAAAAGAATCGACTTGAAATAGTGTAAATTAGTTTGTGAAGGAAATAAAATGCAGGTGGGATAAATATAGGTTGGGAGTTCAATGTAATGGTTTTAGTCATCACCAGGTTCTTTCTTCATTATGGTTATTATTACTTCCATTGGAAATGATTTTTGATCTTGTTGCTGAGGATGGCCTGGTCCATCAGAATGGTCATCTTGATTGTTGTTGGTATATAATGATCTCCTCCTTTTGCCAGTTCTTCTTTTCTGAAATCATCCTGTTGGTCATTTCTTAGAACAATATTTTCCATTTTCATATCCACAACTTATTCAGCCATTCTCCAACTGATGGGCTCCATTCGTTTCCAGTTTCTGGCCTAAAAAGGGCTGCCACAAAATTCGTACAACAGGTTCCCTTTCCTTCTTTAGATCCTTTGGATATAAGCCCAGTAGTAAACTGCTGGATCAAAGGGTATGCACAGTTTGATAACTTTTGACATAGTTCCAAACTACTGCCAGAATGGTTGGATTCTTCACAATCCCCAACAATGCTAATGTCCGTTTTAAACCCTTTCCAACAATCATCATTATTTTTCCTGTCATCTTAGCCAATCTGACAAGTGTGTGTGGTATCTTAGGTTGTCTTAATTTGATTTCTTTTAATAATGACTTGGAGCATCTTTTCATATGACTAGAAATAGTTTCAATTTCTTCATCTGAGAAATTTCCCATATCCTTTGACCATTTTCAATTGAGAATGGCTTGATTTTTATAAATTAAAGAATTTCAATATTTTAAATGAGGCCTTTATGAACTTTGATTAAAATATTTTCCCAGTTTATTTGCTTCCTTCTAATCTTGTCGATTAGTTTTGTTTGAAAAAACTTTTCAGTTTGGTATAATCGAAATTTTCTATTTTGTGATCATTGATTCTAGGTCTTCTTTGGTCATAAAGTCCTTCCCCTTCCACAGGTCTGAGGAAAACTATCCTGTGTTCCTCTAATTTATTAATAATTTATTCTTTATGCCTAGGTCATGAACCCATTTTGACTTTTATCTTGGTGTACGGTGTTAAGTGTGGATCAATGCCTAGTTTCTGCCATATTATTTCCCTTTTCCCAGCAAATTTTATCAAACAGAAGTTCTTATCCCAAAAGCTGGGGTCTTTGGGTTTGTCAAAAATGGTTGCTATAGTTGTTGACTGTTTTATCCCTTGAACCTAACCTATTCCATGATCAACTAATCTATTCCTTAGCCAATACCAAATGGTTTTGGTAATGCTGCTCTATAATATAGTTTTAGATCTGGTACAGCTAAGCCACCTTCATTTGATTTTTTTATTAATTCCTTTGAAATTTTTGACCTTTTGTTTTTCCATATGAATTTTGTTTTTTTTTCTAGGTCTTAAAATAGTTTTTGGGGTCGATTGGTATAGGCAAATAAATAGATTGTTTAAGTAATATTGTATCTTTTATTATTTTGCTCCCTTATCCAAGAGCATTTAATATTTTTTCCAATTGGTTAGATCAGACTTTTGTGTGAAAAGTGGTCTGTAATTTTTGCCTAAAGTTTTGATTTTCCTTAGATAGATTCCTAAGTATTTTATATTACGTAGTTACTTTAAATGGAATTTTTTCTTTGTATCTGTTACTGTTGGATTTTCTTAGTGATATAAAAAGTGATGACTTATGTGGGTTTATTTTATAACCAGCAACTTTCAAAGGAGATTATTTCAATAACTTTTAGTAGAATCTCTGGGGTTTCTAAATACCATCATTGTTGGCAAAGAATGATGTTTTTCTTCATTGCCCTATTCCTTTAATCTCTTTTTCAGCTCTTATTGCCAAAGCTAGCGTTTCTAATACAATATTAAATAGTAACGGTGATAGTGGGCAACCTTGTTTCACTCCAGATCTTATTGGGAATGGTTGCAGTTTGAAGAACTCACCATTTGACAAAAATTGTTGAGAAAACTGAAAAAAAATCTCAGAAACATGGCATAAACCTACATCTCACACCCTATATCAAACTAAGGTCAAAATGAATACCTGATTTGGGCATTAAGGATGATACCATAAACAAATTAGGAGAGCAAAGAATAATTTATCTATTAGATCTTTGGAGAAAAGAGGAATTTATGACCAAAGATTATGAGAGGCAAAATGGACAACTTTGATTACATTAAATTAAAAAAGTTTTGTGCAAACAAAAATAAGATTAAAAAATAAGATTAAAAGGGAAAAAATCTTTTCAGCCACTGTTTCTGATAAAGATCTAATTTCTAAAATATATAAAAAATTCTGTCAAATTTATAAGGATGCAAGTCATTCCCCATTGATAAATAGTCAAAGAATATGAAAAGACAATTTTCAGATGATGAAATTAAAGCCATTGATGGTCATATCAAAAAAAATTCTCTAAATCACTCTTGATTAGAGAAAGGCAAATTAAAACAACTCTGAGGTACCACTTCACACTTCTCAGATTGGCTAAGATGAGAGGAAAAGATAATGATAAATATTGGAGGGGATGTGGGAAAACTGGGATACTAGAGCATTGTTGGTGGAATTGTAAAATAATCTAGCCATTTTGGAGAACAATCTGGAATTATGTCCAAGGGTCTATACGTGCATATTCTTTGACCCAGCAGTGTTTCTACTCAGCCTGTATGCCAAAGAAGTCATAAAGAAGAGAAAAGGACCCACATGCGCTAAAATGTTTGTAGCATCTCTTTTTATGATAGCAAAGAATTAGAAAATGAGTAGATGCCTGTTAAGGGGCAGGTCAATTATCCAAGGGCCTCCACAGCTGTGAATCATAACATTTGAAGGAGTTGCAGGGCAGCTTTTGCTGGCACAGGTGTTGTGGACTGGGAATGAGATAAACTGGAGGCAGAGGGAAGAGGAGAGAGATCAGACAATGCAACAGCCTCATAGTCAGAGAGGTTAGAGAACAGCAACTGCCTCTCACTCTCCTTGTATCATCCCCTCACAAGAGGAGATGCATTCTGCGGGTCTGGATTAGATATCCAGCAGCCACTTTTAGATGGCTCCCATGTATTCCAACACATGCCCATCACTTGGAGAATGGCTGAACAAGTTGTAACAGTACATGAAGGTAATGGAATAGTATTGTTCTATAAAAAATGAATAAGCTGATTTTAGAAAGGCCTGGGAAGATTTACATGAACTAATGATAAGTGAAACAAACAGAATCAGGAATACATTGTAAACAGTGACAGCAAGAATGTGCAATGCTCAACTATGACAAACTTGGTTCTTCTCAGTGGTTCAGTGATCCAAGGCAATCCCAATAGACTTTGGACAGAAAATGTCATCTGCATCCAGAAAAAGAACTAAGGAGACTGAATGTAAGTCAATACATTCTATGTTCACTTCTTTTTTCTGTTTTTTTTTTCTTCTCTCAATATGATTCATAAAGTAATATCTATTAAAAATAAACAAACAAAATAAAGAAATAAATAAAAATAAAGATTTGAATTCAAATCTAACATCAGACACTTATTAGCTAGTGAGAAACTCACTTACCATCTATTTGCCTCACTATCCTTATCTGTAAAATGAAGATAACAGTACCTGCCTCCCTAGATTGTTGCAAGGATAACATGAAATATTTTCTATAAAGCACTTTTAAAACCATAAAGTGCTACATAAATATTACTATTATTTGACTGAACTGTCTCTTATTATGGCTAATTTTTATAATCATCAACCTCTATGCTCTTTACCTTGGAGAAGGTCATCAAACTACAATGTGAGCAAACCCATTACACTTTTTGATTAGAAATAATTGAATAATCTCTATTTTTTAAAACGTTTAAAATGTTTACGTAATGCCCCAATGTAGAATGTTCTATCAAGGGAATCAATCAACAGATATTTATGAAGTGCCCACTATGAATCAGTACTGCTAAGTACTAGAAAAATAAATATAAATAATAATAATGCTACAGATGGTCTAGAGGGCTAAAGACAGAAATATCTGAGTTCTAATCCTTTCCCTGTCACTGGAACTTGAATGAGTCACTAAACCCCTAACTGTTCCATATAACTCTGAGAAGTTCAGTTATAGAATCGATTTACTTTGATAAAAGGTATTTCCTCACTGGCCATTCCTTACACCAATGAAATTATATGTTCAGACAAAAAATTCAATACAGATATTAAACTATCTGATAAAGTTTGCCTATAATATTGCCTAAAGACAGGGGGACAAATTACATGACCTTTGTAATTCCTTTGTAGACTGATTCCATGATAAAAAAAAAAAAAAAAAAAACAGGCAGTACAGAGAAAACCATCATTTTAAAACATTATAGGTCTGGATATAAATCAGCATGTGATCCAACTGTGCTCAGAGCTCCGTTGAAAGATTCCTATTAATAGATGTTTGTTGAACACCAACAATGCATGAGGCATTGTGCAGAATATTGAATTAGATAAGGTCTCTGCTAAAACATGAGCTTTGCCCAGGAAGCTCAAACTCCAAATTTTGTTAGATGAGGTGGGGAAATCACAGGTACAGATCATGAATGCGGGCAAGACCCTGACCTTGGGAAATGAATTTTATTTTTTCATGTTTCATGTTCATATTTCATAAGATGATTAAATTTGGAAGATAAATAAAGAGAACATATTGTTACCCTAAACAGATGCTTGAGATGTTGCCCTTAAGCCTTCTCAGATGAGAAAATCCCACCCAGTTATGGCATCTGGTCACTTTGGCCTTGGGGATTTTCCTACAAAGATAACCAATTTAAAATGTTATATATGAACTTCCTAGTGAATAACAGAGTCAGAAATTATAAGAGAAAGATAGATGGAGACACAGACAGACAGACAGAGACAGAGAGTTAAAGACAGAGACAGAGATACAGAGAGAGACAGAGACAGAGAGAGACAGAAAGAGAGAGAGAGAGAGAGAGACAGAGACAGAGACAGAGAGAGAGACAGAGAGACAGAGAGAGAGACAGAGAGACAGAGAGAAATAAAATTTGTTTCTGCTCCTAAGGCAGGAATGGCTTTGTCAGTAGGCACCAAACTATGTAGTGCAAATTTAGCAGCAAAGGGAAGGCTGCCTCTTACCCCAAGTGACAAATACCTGAGTGACACCTCTGCCAAGAAACTTCTTCATTAAATTACACTGAAAATTCAACCATTTGATATATATTTTAATGTACTATATCAGCTAAAATGCAAATATCTTTTAAAAAAGTAATAACATAAGCTGTTATCAGTCACTTAAAGCTTAGTATAATTGAATACATCAAATCATAGGATCACAGATTTAGAGCTAGAAGAAACTTCAAAGGTTCTCTAGGACAATGTCTCTTTACATCTATGAAAATAGTGGACTAGAAATGAAATGTGATGGCCCACAGTCACTCATGTGTTAGTGACTGTCATACCCAGGAGGTGAACAGTGATGTTCTAACTTGAAATCCAACACTCTTTTCACTATACCAAGCTGTTTCATTTCCTGGGGCAGGAGAAAAGAAAAAACCTTAAGGATCCATGATTCTTAAAGAGAGTTCCTTCCTTAGGAACAGAGTATAGATGGCGAGGCTAGACATTATGAATAGTCAAAATTTATACAGCCCTTTGAAGCAAAGTGCTTTGTATATGTGATTCATTTGAGTCTCACAACAGCCTTATTGAAATAAATGCTATTATCACCCCTATTTTATAGATGAGGTAACTAAGGCACAGAAAGATGAAGCAACTTTGCACAAGGATTTGAATTCTATTTTTAATAGCTTTTTATTTTTCCAAATATATGGAAAAATAATTTTCAACATTCACTTTTGCAAAAGTGCAATTGCACTTCTTCAATTTGCAATTCTAATCATATTTCCATAATTATCATGCTGCAAAGAAGAGTTCAATCAAAAGGGAGAAAAAAAGAGAAAGAAAAAACCCCAAGCAATCAAACAATGATAACAAAAATTAAGTGAAAATACTATGATTTAATCCTCATTAAGTCTCCATAGTTCTCTCTCTGGATGTGGATGATTCTTTTTATCATAAGTTTATTGGAAGTGCCTGATTAACCTCATTGTTGAAAAGAGCCAACTCCATCACAGTTGGTCATCAGAAAATCTAGTTACTATGTACAATGTTCTTTGTTCTTCTCTCTTCACTCAGCATCAGTTCATATAAGTCTTTCCAAGCTTTTCTGAAATCAGACTGATCATTGTTTCTTATAAAACAATAATATTCCATTATATTAATATACCATAACTTGTTCAGCCATTTCTCAAGTGATCAGCATCCACTCAATTTCCAGATCCTTGCCACTGCAAAAAAGGCTGCTACAAACATTTTTGCACATATGAGTCCTTTAAGGGTTTAAATTCTAGACCTAACTTAGCCAAAAAGATCTTACAGTGTGTGAATATGTTTAAAAGAATTGCACATGTTTAACCTATGTTTTATTACTTGCTATCTAGGGAAGGAGAGAGGTACAGAGGGAGGGGAAAATATGGAATACAAGGTTTTGCAAGGTTGAATGTTGAAAACTCTCTTTGCATGTATATTTTGAAAGAGTAAAAGATATTATACAAAAAGAAAAACAAGCAAAAATGCTCTAAAAATAAATAAAAGGACTCTACAGCCTTAAAAAAGCAAACACAAACATAGGCATATTTTTCAAATGAAAAGTTCTCATATTCTTCCATTGCCCACTCCCAGCCCCATCTCACGCACATTCCCCTAAGCTTAGGGGGTGGTAAATTTACCACTTGAGAAGGGTAGAATATTTAAATGATATACTAAGTGTAAAATCTTCACATTTGTCTCATTTTAAAGTGAGGCAAATATTATCTGGGGAATGGCTAAACAAGTTATGGGGTATGATTGTAATGGAATATCACTGTGTTTTAAGAAATGATATGTAATGATTAGAGAGTCATAGAAAGATCTACCTGAATGTAGCAGAGTCAAGTAAGCAGAGTCAAGCAAATAATATACACAATAACTATAACACTGTAAGTGGAAAGAACAGCCACACTTTCAAAAGTGAATATAGCAAAATGATTTTTTAAAAGAGTATGACTTCAGTGAAAAACTATGAGAAAACAGTCCCAACTCACCCCTTCATAGGCTTAGGAGATCCTCTTACAGTACTTATATTTTCAGGCTTTGTCAATTTATCAAATAATTGTGCTTATTTTTTCGCTTTAAAAAGCACTATTTGTTATATAGGAACAACTAGATGGTGCAATAGATAGAGTGCCTGTAATCAGGAAGAGCTATCTTGGTGACTTCAAATCTAGACTTAGACAATGACAAGCTATAGGAACCTGGAAGCTTAACACTGCCTCAGTTTTCTCATCTGTAAAAATGAGGTAGAGAAGGAAATGACAAACCATTCCAGTATTTTTGCCAAATAAAACTCCAGATGGGGTCATGAAGAGTTGGTGGACATGGCTGAAACAACTTAACAACAAATTTGTTATTTAGGATGACTCCCTGAGAAGATTAAGAAGAGGATTCTGGGAATAATTATGATGATATAAGAAAGAAGATATTCATAAAATCTTTTTTTTTTTTTTAAAAGTGATTCAGAGGGAGGAATTTGGTTTATCTCTGAAGAAACCTAAAGAGCCTTGCTCCCATTTTGTTAAGGAATGAGTAAGGGGAAGTCTCTCAGCCTGAAGTTACATAGAGTAATCCCAGGAAAGAGAAAGAAATTTCCATTTCTATTCTATAGCACTTTTGGGGGGTTACTTTATTAGTGGATTACTACAGCATCTTCTTAAATGGACTTCCCATCTTTAGTTCTTTCCCTAATTGTTTCATCCGATACATGAATACAGAATTAGTATCCTTTAAATATCATTGTAAATATGAAACTTCCTTGCTCAAAATCTTCAAAAACTCCTCATTTTGTACTATATTAAATCTAAACACTTCTATCCAACTTTTATTTCCCTTCCTCATCTGACCCTTTGCTAGTTGGCATGTCCCTCCCCACCAGGGTATCTTGCCCATCAATGGCTTCTAAACTCATTTAGAGTTTGCTTTGCTTTTAGTGACACATTTCAGGAAGGACATTGACAAATTAGAGCACATCAAGGATATAATGATCAGGATGGTGAGGGTCCTGAGTATCACATGTGTCATTAAGTGGATTACTTGAAGGAAGTTGGGGATGTTTAGACTGGGAAAGAGAAGGTTTAGGGGGATGTGTTACTTATCTTAAAGTAAGACTCTTGTGTGAAAAAGGAATTGTATTGGTTCTCTTTGTCTGTAGAGAGAAAAACATGAAACAATTTTTAGAAGTTAGATGGAGGCAGCTAGATTTTATTGTGGATTAAGCACTGGATTTGGGGACCAAGAAGACCTGAATTCAAATTTTGTTTCAAATACCTATTAGCTCTATGGGTCACAGCAAATCACCCTCGTCACACTTAGTTTCAGTTTTCTTTTAAATTGGTATAAGTATAAAGAGTGTCTTCGAGGATTTGGCATTTTCATAAGGACTAATGGACCTGAGAATTTTCTTCTTGGCTTTGGTGCCAGCATGGCATTGAGATCATGACATGACACTCAGAATCAGAAGAGATCTTAAGAGATAAAGAAAATGGAAAGAAACGACAGAAAAGGGCCCTAACATAGTCTCACCAATCTTGCCAATTTGTTGGCATCAGACTTATGACAATCATGTCATAATGCCCTATGGAAATGTCCCATGGAGCATTTGAACAGTGCTGGGCTTTCAGAGATAGGCAGAACCATGAGCCAAATGAATGAAACTCAAAATTTTCAGGATCCAAGATCCACTGGACTATGGAATCAGACAATCTGCTGCCCAATTCATCCATGCAGCTGCAACCAAGAGACATACCAAAAGTGTTCCCCATTCCCACTGGGGATAATCTGCTGTGAGATAATTGCCTATTCACTTATCTTGTTTTATTGAGAGATGGTAAACTTAATAACAAAACATCAGACTCCTGAGTTGTCTTTCCTTCACAGCATTAGAGATGGAGAGTCAAAAATAAACAACTTGGATAATGACTGGGAAGTTACTAAGGTGATCCTATGGCTCATTTGTCTATTATAGTTTCTTGATTTTACCATTGCTCTTACTGATCTAATTAAACTGTTTAACTGTGTACTTAAGGCTGAGGTTTTTGTGTGTGTGAATAATTCGCATGATGTAAGAAGAAAAGGAAAATGATTAGTGAGATAATGGCATAAGGAGTTAAGCAGAATATAGCCTAAAAGTAATAGGACCTACACACACTCTTCTGCTCAGTTGAATTTATGTTAGAGAGAAAGGAGTCGTCTGCTGCATTAAAAAAGTAGTTTCCTAGCAATGAGAAGGCTGCTTCAGAAGACAATGAATTCCTCTCAAGTGAAGAAGAATCTTCAGGAAGAATCTGGATGATGATTTGTCAGAGATGTTCTTGAAGGTTTTCCAGTTGACAATGGACTATGTAACTTCTGAAGTGCCTTCCATTTTTGTAATTCTGCCCTCATTCCTTGCACATTTCTGCTTTTGCTTCACTTGATTGCTTTTTGCCGGCTTTGGAAGACCTTTCCTTCCCATTCCCTACTCCTAAATTCTACTCTTTCTTCAAGGTCCGACAAAAATCATGCCTGTCCATGAGACCTTCCAAGACTCTCCTAAGCTTTCGTGATTTCTTGCTGCTTCAGGTCTCTAGAGCACTGAGAGTCTTTAACACTAGTTCTATTATTTCATATTCGTTACTTTTATTTCCCAAGTGTAGAAAATGTCCCTGGGAAAAGCTAAGGGGCAAGAAGGATTTCATTGCCCCTAAACAGATTATAAGAGCCTCAGGTTCCAGGGCCAGAAACATTTCTTCTTCCAGGCACAATACTAAACAAAAAAAGGCAGGGTGGGATGGGGTGGGGGAGCATCAAATGGTTTATTCCCATCCCAGAATCTGAGTCAAAATTCTTTTATAAGCACCGGAAAGATCTCCCTGCCCTTGTTTACATTGGGTTATGATGATTTCCTAGCCAAGAAAGGTCCCCCAGACCACTTTTCCCCTGTATTTCTGTTTCACTGGTTGATTTTTGTCAGTGTTAGTTAAGGCTCCTGAACCATATGGTCAGTGCTCTTAGTATGTGTCCAGAGTGCAGTGGTACATGAAGACGCCTAGATTTCAGAGTGATCCTGCAGATTTTTCTGAGCACTTAAGTAAATGCAATCAAAGTTTGCTCAACCATCCTCATTTTCCATAATTCTGATTCTTGTCCCCCCCCCACTGCTAGAGAAATGCGCGTCTCGGGGAGCGGTGTTTTCCTATGCTTATTGCCTTTTCACTATTAGATGAATGGAACTCTAACCCCAACCAAAGGAGCTTAAAGTCAATAGGAGTTCTCATGTCAATTCCAGTTTAACCAGGTGTTGCTTTTACTCTGTCCGTTGCCTCCGTGAGACTCCCTTTGCTTAGCAACAACCTCAGCTTTTCATAATAACAGCTTCTCTCTAAGCCTTGGCAGTAACTCAGGAGCTGCCAGCAGGGTGAAAGCCTCTTGGATTTAAATGGAATCGAAGGTAAGAACTCCCCGAGGTTCTGGACTCCTGGAGGGTCTTAAAGCCTCCGGCATTACAGATCTGTTTAATGGCTAGACAACTAATCCGGCTTAATGTATAGGACTGGCGCCCACACAGGACTGATGTATTTTAATTCACCTGCTCTTTTTCAGCCATTTGCAGGTAAATGACAGAACATGCATCAATGGGGTTGCGATGGATAGAATTTAAACCTGGCTGTCAGAAAACTCCGAGTTCAAATCCTGCCTGGACAAGTCAAACTTTTGATGTCAGATTCCTCCTCTGTAAAAATGGGGCAACAATAGCACCTTCTTGGCGGGATCATTTTGTAATCATCAAATAAGATAAAGAGAAATATTAAAAAACCTAAAAGTGCTGTAACAATCTAAGCTATGATAATGATTGATGATGATGTCCTGATAATGATGATGATATCATCCTACATCAATGCTTGCATTTTCAGCGGCAAAACTTACTTTTGAATTGGCTACCAGTAGGGAAGGATTGAGACAGTGGGAGGAATACAACAAGATGTAGGGTCCTTGGAAGCTTTTTTCCCTCCAGCATCCCAGATTTGGATGGGAATTCTTATGGATATCAGGGTATTCTTGAAAGGTACCTGAGGGTAAATGCATGTTTATCTGGATTATATTTACAGACATTTGCCATATTGGAAATAAAAACTATTTTTGAATTTGTAGACCCTCTAAAAGGGTTTCAGAGATCCCCAGGATTCTCTAGACCATACTTTGAGAACTACTGCTTTAGGTTCTCAGGTGGACTAGCACATCCAGTCACAGATTTGTGGACATATGGACAGACAAGTATATGGATGATGGATAAATGGATATTTATATGGATTATAAAGACAGATAAACAGACATAGCAAAGAATGCACAAATAAAAACCAAATAACTTCTTGTTGTAGTCTGACTACAGACTATTTTCGTTGTGTCTGACTTCTCATGACCCCATTTTGGGGTTTTCTTGACAAAGATGATGGAGTATTTTGACATTTCCCTTTTAGTTCATTTTTACCAGTGAGGAATTGTAATAGGATTAAGTAACTTGCCAAGAGTCACACAACTAGTAAGTGTCTGAAGCCAGTTTGAACTCATGAAGATGAGTCTTCCTGATTCCAAGTCCAGTATTCTATCCTCTACACATGTAGCTAACCTCACCAAATATCTCATACCTTGTAGAAAGCAAAAACTGTTTGTTCATAAGGAGGCAATTAACACTAATTGCAGTTTGAGCCATCAAACAGGGCCAAAGTGTTGTTAAGTTTTCCTTAACTGTTTCTTTATTACAGGGAAAAGTTTTATTGAGAAGATTGCTTACTGAACGTTATCTACATACCCAGACAAATATGTGTGTGTATATATATATATATATATATATATATATAAACATATAACAATATAACGTATAAGACATATATATATATATATATATACACACATACATACATGAAAGGTGAAAGGCATCAGCAACAGAAAATGTGGTGAATTTGGAGTTAAAAGACTAAGTTCAAATCTTTCTTCTGACTCTTATTATCAATATTCATTCCCACAAGTAAATTGCTTAACTCTCTTGGTCTCAATTTTCTCATCTTAAAATGAGAATATTGGGCTAAGATAATGTCTAAGTTCCAGTTCTTGACCCTATGAATAAAACATTTATTATAAAATAAAAAGGATTGTTCTCTAGCTTCATTTGGTTAGAACTTCTAGCCCAAGTGAGATTTGAGATTTGAGATAAGCTTGGATATTGCACCATGGGTCATAGAGAAAGACAAATGATGGCAATAATCCTAATAATAGAAATAACTAGCTCATGCCACTTTAGTATATTACTAAACTGGATAATTTCATATATAATAGTTGTACATTCAGAGGCGGGGTCTAAATCCACACTTATAGGGTCTTAGGAAAGTCTCTTTGTTTCTCTGAAACTTATTTTCCACATCTGAAAATTAAAGTGTTGAACTAAATGACCTCCAAGATCACTTGCAGCTCTAAATCTATAATCGATGATGCCATGATCATAAACACATGCCAGCCCACCAGGGAAAATATTATCACAATAATAGATTATGATAATTAACTTGGTCAGTATACTCAGACTCTTTAAACAAATTGAGGCTATAGAATAGAGATGGTAACAAATATTATTATTGACATATCATTTTTATTTATCTTTTTCAGAGCGATTAAAACAAACATACTTGCTTCTCCTCCAAGACCATTACTGTCCTCAAAGCCAAAAACAATGTCTGATGTTGATCTTAAAGCAGAATTGAAAACTTCTGTGAAGTAATAGAATGTTAATATATCTTTTTATTGTAAAGACTTACTTAAATTATAAAACATGTATGAGGAATTCATTGGAATAGAGCTACCCCCCATTGCCCTCACAATCTCTGTCTACCAATGCAGGTTAGTAGCTTTTCTACAATATCTAGTCTTTTTTTTTTTTTTTTTTAATATCTAGTCTTAGAATAGATGGTACATCTGTATTACTTGACCATATCATTTATGTTATCTTTTAGATGCTGATACAAGTAAACATACTTGCTTCCTCCAAGACTACTTACTGTCCTCTAGAAGGCAGAGAACAATGTCTGATGTTGATCTAAAGAGATTGAAAATTCTGTGAAGTATAGAATGTTATATCTGTTTTTTAAGCTTACTTAATTATAAGACAAGTATAGAATATCTTGAATAGAGTCACTCCATGAACCTCCAAGTTCACAATCTGTACTCACAATGCAGTTGCTTCTACAATATCTAGTCTAATTTTTCTTTTTAACTATCTAGTCTTGAGAAGCAGCTTCCTATTAAATACTTTCTCCAACTATGAATCATAGGTCTGAAGGTGTGATCTCTGCGTATACTCACTCCAAGACTACTTTTCTCATCTAGAGAGATAGCAAAGAGTTCCTTTTGTCTGCCTTGCCTCTGTTCTGTCTCTATCTCTTTGTTTTAAGACAGATCATGATCTGATAGTCCTAGAGAACCTCCAAGTTCTAACTGTACTCAAAGCAGTTCTCTAAGTTCCTCTCTATCCATTTTGTAACTGTATTTGGGAGGCTATCTCCATATATCTAAATCATTCATTCCACTAATAATCATAGGTCTTCGGTGTGATTCTCATTCTACCCTCTTTCTCTCTTTCTCACTCTCCTTTTCTCCCTTCCTCCCTGTTCTGTCTCTATCTCTGTCTTTCTCTCCATCTGTATATCCTTCCTTTCCTATCACCTGTCTCTTCTTCCATTCCTCTCTTCTATCCATTTCTTACCTTCTTCACTTCTCCTCACTATCCTATCCTTCATTCATTCTATACTTCCTTCCTTCTTTCTTCCTTCTTCTTCCTTCCTCTTTCTTCTTTCTTCTCTCTTCCTTCCTCTCCTCCTCCTTCTTCCTTCCTTCCTTCCTTCCTTCCTTCCTTCCTTCCTTCCTTCCTTCCTCCCTCCCTTCCTCCCTTCCTTTATTTCTTCCTTTCTTTCTTTCATCTATCTATCCATCTCTCTATCTCTATGCATCCATTTATACATTCATGTACTGATATATCCATTGATCTATCCATCTTTCTTTCTCTCTCTGTCTCTGTGTGTGTTTCTCAGATATGAGATTTAGAGAGATCCATTAGTAAAATATTCCTAGCATCTTGAATAAGAGTCTAGTGCTAGAAGAGTCTAATAATATATAATAGACAGTTAGATTTGTAATTTAAAAAAAATTGTTTTTGAATCCTGCTCCTTACTAGATACCTTGGCTCAGTCACTATTTTTCTGTGTATACATTTCCTAATCTGCATTTTGAGGGAGTTAACTACATAACCTCTAAGATTAATTCTTTCTTAATGCCATGATCTCTAATTTTGTAGAGAAGAAAAATAAAGGGATATTATCTAAGACCATAAAAGTAGGTAACAATGAACCAGCATCTGGATCATAGTCCTCTGGTTCTATTTCCAGTGTTCTTTCTAACACACCACAGTGTCTCTCATTAAGTTGGCTATGGAAGAAGTTTTCACCAAAAACTCATAGATCTATGGAAGTGTTCAAATATATAAGGGTAATAGTAATAAAACCATTATCACATGTCATCAGTGATGTCTGCTGGGAAAAGGGAGGGTCTGAAATAGTGATGATCATAATAAACCTCAATATTAGAGTGGAAAGGTTGGAGATGGAGATTAGGAGTTTGTAATAAAAATTTCTTTCCTTCCTTTTTGTGTTATTCCTTATCTGAATCGTGGGAAACAAATGTAATTCCTTTTCTGCATGTAGGTAGTAACATTTGTCCTATTGCCTTTCTGTTAAGATACTTGATTGTACTTGAGAAACAAAGTGAAGAAGAGACTGTAATTTGGACATAAACAGAGATAATGGAACTACTCCAAAAGAAAGTCTGTTCATGAGCATAAAAATATGGGACAAGGGAGGAATATGATGATTTCATAAAAACATCTTAGACTGAACCCCATATGTGAGTAGTTCCCAAGAACTCTAGGAGGCTTCCATAGAGCTCTAATGTTCCCTCAAATTAAATTCCCAAAACCTCATAGCGAGTGTAGATTTGAATAGAATTTTTTAAAAATGTGGTCAGCCTGAGTGTTACCAAGTAGAGATGACACAATGGAATTGTCTCTCCCTGAGACTAGCCTGCATTATTCAGCAACATTTGTTAGTACTTCTAAACTATTTGCACAGTAAAATTGTGACTATAAAAATTAGATCTAGCTATCTTCTTTCCCTTTTTTCCCCTTCCTTCTTTCTCTTTATCCTTCCTTCCCCTCCCATTTCCTTCTCTTCTCTTCTCTCCTCTTACATTTCCTCTCCCCTTCTTTTCTCTCTTCCTCTCCCTTCTCCTCCTTCTCTTCTTTTTTTTCTCTCTGGTTCTTTCCCTCTTTCTGTTTCTCTTTCTCTTCAATCCTTTACTTTATCTTTTCTTTTCTTTCTGTCTCACCCTCTGAGTCTATCTCACTCTGTCTGTCTGTCTGTTTCTCTGTCTCAGTCTCTCTCTCTTTCTCTCATTATATTTGGTTTAACATTCTTTCAAGTGAATTGGACTAAACTAAAAAGTCCAGCATGGTGCATATTGGAAGATTAAGCCTTTTTGGTATTATTAGAACCGATAGACTCCTTGTAACACTGTATTTTCCTAATATTTTCCCAGCCTAATACAACTTTCCTTACTATACTCATTTAGGAAAAATAAGAGTAGTACCTACAATGTGACGGGGGAGAAAATTTAAGAAGATGAATAGTTCCAAAACTTCTTTTGAGATTTTTGCCCCTTTTCATTGGGATAATAATGAGGTGAACTATGAATGAGAAAAATAGTGAGGATTAAAGGAGAAATAAAAAAGAGAAAGATTAAACTATTCCCAATGAAGACATGGGGATGTAGAGTTTAATGGAGAAACCTCTGTCAGTACTTGCTCATAGATTTACCATTAAAACGATTGGTTTTTAAACCAATTGGTTGTTAAACCAAAAGACTACAGGTTCAGGCTGTACTGATTTGGTTTATACTAGTTTGTAGCACAGACCAACTTCACCAGACAAACAGACTGGCCTTCTGTCGTTTTGAAGACAAGGGATAATGTGACATTCATGTCGATGCTACTGGTGTGCCAATATTTGAGGTCCTAATTCTGTACATGGCTGGACAAAAAGACAGATATTGATGCACAAATGATCAGCAGGGTAGGGCTTCTCCAGAATTTGTAAAACTCCAGCACTCAGAACCAAGGAAAGAAAGTGGCAGCAAAAAACATTGTAATGAATTTACTGCCCTTGTGTGCTGCTGTGATGGAAGGTGATTACTTCTGACTAGCGAATTACACTATGGAATATTGATTTCCTTATTCAGAAACAGGACCGGGCAAATGGTTTTCCTGACCCTCTTATACACATATTGTGTTAGTGTTGATTCAATTGAATCCTTAGCTGATGAGAAAACTTTTCACTCTGGGGGCCACTTCCATACAAAATGAAGGAAAAATATGGGAATGGGTCAAGCACTTTCAATGCTGTGGAATTCTGGTGGGATAATGTGTCATTGAATATATTTAATTTAAGGAAGGTTCAAAGAATAAACAAAGCTCCTGAAGTTAAAAGGCTATCTATCATATAAACGTTTAATGATTTAAAGTTAACTGACAAAACTCAGCAAGAATCCTGTAGGGAAAAGAAATGGGGAGGAAAAGCAAGAGAAGATGTAAAATAAAGAGGAGAAATGGAGGAAGTAGAAGAAGAATGAGGAGGATAAAAGAGGAGTGCAGAAGAAAGAATAGGAGAGAAAGAGGAAAAGAAAAGGAGAGAGAAGAACAGAAAGCAGGAAGGAAGGAAAAAAGAAAAGAACTAGAGAAAGGGAGGGAGGGAGGAAGAGGGCAAAAGAAGGAGAAAGAATGAAGGAAAGAAGGGAGGAAGGAAGGAAAAGCTACAAGAAATTCATTAAAAAATCATTATATATAGTGCAATAGATAGAACACTGGGCTAGGATCAAGACTCATCTTCATGAGTTCAAGTCTCAGACATTAACTAACTGTGTGATCCTGGGCAAGTCATTTGACTCTGTTTACCTCAGTTTCTACATCTGTAAAATGATCTGGAGGAGGGAATAGCAAACCACTCTGGTACCTTTGCCAAGAATACCCCATAAAACAGGGGTATTCTAGTTTTCATGACCCATAAAACAGGGTCATGAAAACTAGAACAAGACTGAAAAGACTGAACAACAATAAAGCAGTTCAATGCCTCTTACAATGTTCTATTGTAAAGCAGAATAGCAAGGGACAAAATTCAGTTTAAAAAAGATCCATTCGAAAAGAGTCTAAAAAGATTGCACAAATAAAACAGTATATGTTTCTATTCCTGATATGATGTGCTGCTTTAAAAAAATCAGTTTGAAGCTTATTATACCATGTAGGAATATAGTGTGCTTATTTTTGGTCCATTTACTTAAAGAGCACAAAAGTATAAGAAACCAACTGGAGTGGCGGGGCAGCAATTATCTGGTGCATTTGAACAGGGTAGGTGGCCAACACGGACAATTAGGCCATAACCTGACAGGGTTTTCAGGCCTGAGTCATCTAGATAATTTTAGCTATTAGTACCTTGCCAAAGAAAAGGATCCTGTCAATTGAAGTGTCAGTACCCGTCACCTTAAAATGCCCTCAGTTAACAATGCTGCTGCCTTGCACAAAAACACTGGACTTCTTCCCATGAGAGCTTTTTTCTCTATGGTAGCCCCCTTAAGATCTGACAAATAAATTAAAATTTAAAATGGTAAAAAAAAAAAACAACCCAAAAACCTCCAACCCCTTCTAACAAAATTTGTTTTTTGAGGATGGAAAAATCATACATGAGTGGTATGTGTGTAAACATATATGAGTATGCATGTGTATGTATGTATGTGTTATATCAGGTGTGCTTTTAGATGCTGTAGAATAGCAAAGGCAGGGTTTTTAGTTCTCAGCAAATATCATAGCAAGAACAACTATGGAGAATGTGAAAAGATCTTAACATGTAAAAGTCAGTGAGTGAACATCTTGCCTAACTATAATAAAATTTGGAGATGTACAAAACTAGAGAAAGTAATAACCACACTAGATAATGGTGAAAAAGATCTTGAAAGGACAATGCATGGGCTGAAGCTCATAAGATGCAATTCAGTAGGGATAAATGTAAAAGCTGGAAGTTGGGTACAATAAATCAATTTCATCATTACATGATGAGGTAAACATGGTAAACTTTTCTGAAAGAAAAAGATCCAGGGGTTGTATAGTATATGCAAGATTGATATGTCATCAGCATGATATAGCAACCCAAAAAATTAAATGAAACTTTAGGGTAAGTTAGGAGATTCATAGTTCCAATAAAAGGAATGATATACATTCCTCAATTGATAAATGATCAAAGGATATGAACAGACAATTTTAAGATGACAAAATTAAACCCATTTATAGTTATATGAAAAAAATGTTCGAAACCACTATTGATTAGAGAAATGCAAATTAAAACTACTCTGAGTTACTACTACACACCTCTCAGATTGGCTAAGATGACAGGAAACGATAATGATGAATGTTGGAGAGGACGTGGGGAAACTGGGACACTGATGCATTATTGGTGGGAGTTATGAACGGATCCAACCATTCTGCAGAGCAATTTGGAACTGTGCTCAAAGGTCTGTAAAACTGTGGGTACCCTTTGACTTAGCAGTGACACTACTGGGTCTGTATCCCAAGAAAATTTTAAAGGAGGAAAAAGGACCCACATGTGTAAAAATGTTTATGGCATCTCTTTTTGTGGTAGCAAAGAATTGGAAAAGGAGTGAATGCTCATCCATTCGGTAATGGCTGAACAAGTTGTAGTACATGAAGGTAATGGAATATTATTGTTCTTTTAAAAAAAATGATGAACAAGCTGATTTTAGAAAGGCCTGGAAAGATTTACATGAACTGATGCTGAGTGAAATAAGCAGAATCAGGAATAGATTGTACACAATTCTTTTCAGTAGTTCAGTGATCCAAAGCAATTCCAATAGACTTTGGACAGAAAATGTTATTTGCATCCAAAAAAAGAACTAGGAGAATAAATACAAATCAACACATCCTATGTTGACTTCTTTTTTTCTTTTTTTTTTTTTTAATCTCTGCTGTCTTTCCCTTTTGTTCTGATTTTTCTCTCCCAACATGATTCATAAAGTAATGTGCATTAAAAAATAAAAAAAAGCAATGGTATAGTTCTACTATCTACTACTGTACTCTGGCATTGTTAGAACTCATCTGGCACATTGTGTTTATTTGATTATTAACACTACAAAAATAATAGTAACAACAATGACAATAGCATTTATAGAAACTGTACTGACCTATTATTTCATTCTAGTCATCGTATTCCTTTTTTTTTTTTTTTTTGGCAAGGCAATGGGGTTAAGTTACTTTGTGAAAATGTAACCTTCTGAAAAGTAAAAGGCCCTTTCTTAGAGTTTTTAAGCAGAACTAGATGACCACTCACTTGGCTACTTCTCAGGTTTTTCATAGTGGGGAGTTCCTTTAGTGGGGTTAGACTTGGCTAATGAGATCCCTTCCAACTCATAAATTCAATACCTAACACAATGTCTGGGATACAGAATTCAATTAGTAAATGCTTATAGAGAAATTAAATTAATTATTTTTTTTCTTTTTTCTACATTAATGATTGTGAATTTAAGTGAGGAATATACAGCAAAAAAAAAAAAAAATTGGTTAAGTGACACTGGATGGGTCCCAATAAAATAAAACTTTGGATAGAAAAGAGCTACAACCCTCTTTGACTTGTATCCATACATAAAAAAATAGCCCCATAAATACTCACATGGACACCTGAAACCCTGCATAAAACTGTTGGGGCTTGCTAACATCTGATAATTTTCTGGTAGCCACTTTTTCCATAGGTGAAGAAAGAGGAAATGAGAAATAAGTCCTCCAGGCCATGACTAACAGGAGAAATTCAATATGTATCTTCTGTTCTGCTCAGGTCAAGCCCTGCACACAGGGGTTTTAAAAACTATATTTGCATCAGGGAACAAGATAGGGAACTTGGATGGAAATAGTTACCTTTGACTTAACACATTGTTCATACAGGTACCAAGAGAGACATGAAAAAAAAAAATGTCCCTTGAGTTTTAAGGAGGAAAAAATAAACAAACCCTAAAATATAATCAGTTCATTAAAGCCTATATCTAAGTAACCTTCTTTCCCAAATTAGTCCATTGCTTTAAATTCGAAGCTTGGGAACTGACAGGTGCCATCTGTACTAAACAACTAATTAATTGAAACCCCCACACACTTCCCTGGTGAGAGCTCTGAATATCTCCAATCACCTGCAGTTCCTTTTTGCCTCAGCTAACCTTGGCGACATTTGATATTTTCCTCCTCCTGATATGGTATGTGGGTGTTGTATAAAAAGGGTGGCTATCTGGCCACCTAGGGACTGGCTTAATTACTTGTTACCAAGAAAAGCTACTATCATTTATCAATGGTTCCTCCCTCCCCCTTAATGTCATGCATTAGCCATCCCAGAGGATCTCTGGGCTCCTCCTTATGGATGCATCTTGAATAGGTGCAAAAGGAATATGTGCCATTTTCACTGCTGGGAACCATCCTGGTATTACAACCTGTCCAAGAATCCCCAGTTTCCCAGTGTCAGGTAGAACTCTCCCAGGGTTTGACCTTTAATTGTCCTTTCCCTAATATATTCTTTTTCTAAGGAGCTTATCTTTCAAAAAATTCCATTACTTAGTAACAATTATTTAAATCACTGGCCTCTTCTTTTATAAACATAGAATCAGAGTGATTGAATCACATAATTTTGGAGCTAAGGAACCTTAGAAGGATTCTAGTATGACTCCACCCATTTTACCAATAAAAGATGTTTCCCTTATTGGATAGTATATTTTATGCTCCCCCATGAACATTTATCCTAGTTTACATTCTATAAATCTAGCAGCATCTTATTTCTATCCTCCCCTTCCCCCCACTACAAGGATACATGTTATATTGTAAGCTCCTTGAAGGAGAATGCCATATTACATGTGGTTTTAGATCTTCAGCAGGACTGGTACAGTAGATTGCAATGGATACTTAATAAATTGTTTATTGAATGCATGAAAAAACTGAGTCAAAGTTAAAAGATGCACCTATGTTCATCATAAGGAATAGAATTGGAACAGATCTCAGAGGTTATCTGAGTCCTTTCTTTTATAAGGGAGGAACCTGAGACCCAGAAAGTCCAGGTCTTTCGCCTCAGGTGCCAGAGGTATTACCGGATATGAGGTTTAAAGTTAGGACCTTTACCTTTTTATGATACAAAATTCCTTTATTCTTCTCATGGCTCCACTTGTAAAATTCTAGTCTTCTTTCTCCATGATACCCCTAAATGTTCTCCAAAGATGTCTTCTCTACCTTACTACAGAAGCCTTCTTATTCTGGAAGATCCTTTTATCCCTACAATCTCTTCTCCCTGGAATATTTCTCCATCCCTGTGACCCCTTTCTCTGACTGGTAAGTTCTTCTGGGAATCTCCATTTTTACGAAGTACCCAGACTACCCATGCTCAGTTCTTCTTTACACTCACTTCTTTAATACTATTGACTCTTAAAACGTTTTTCTCCAAACTTACATGAACTGATGCTAAGTGAAATGAGCAGAACTAGGAGATTATTGTATATGGCAACAACAAGATTATACAATGATCAATTCTGATGGACGTGGCTCTCTTCAACAATGAGATGATTCAGACCAGTTCCAATGGCCTTGTGATGAAGAGAGCCATCTACACCCAGAGAGAGGGGTGTAGGAATTGAGTGTGGTTTACAACATAGCATTTTCACTCTTTTTGTTTTTGTTTGCTTGCATTTTATTTTTGTTCTCATTTTTTTCTGGTTTGATTTGATTTTTCTTATTCAGCAAGATAATTGTATAAATAGGTATGCATACATTGGATTTAACATATAGTTCTACCATGTTTAACATATATTGGATTACTTGCCATTTGGGGGAAGGGTGGGGGAAGGGGGAAAATTGGAACACAAGGTTCTCTGCAAGGTTAATGTTGAAGAATTATCATGCAAATGTTTTGAAAAATAAAAAGCTTTAAGAAAGACATTTTTTAAAAAATATAAACTTCTTTTTCCACCATTGCTCTTTACAATACTTCCTCTCTTATTTGTGCTTCCTCCTCCCTTTTTGGATTTCTTTTATGTCTAGTATTTCACCCATTAGAATGTAAGCTTTCTGAGGGCAGGGCTATCCTTTCTTCTTCCTCTATTCTCATTAGCACAGTACCTGACACAGAGTATAGGTTTAATAAAAATTTGTTGTCTTGCCTACATAGAAAATGAATGGCTAAGTCTAGACTAGAAGAATCTAGAACTTAGTCTCTTGATTGCCAGTCAATTTCCACCACATTCTACTATATCTCACAAAATTAATAATAATATTTTGACTTCAGATTGGGCAGCACTATCATTAACAAACAATTTTCACCTATATTATCACATATGATCCTCCATATTAACTTGTTAGGAGGGAGAAAATTCAACAAAGAACTTCCTGTTTCTAAATAAATCATTAATTTTATGGGAACTGTTCAGTCAGATAAAAAAATAAAACCAAAATTATGAAACGAGTTATACCACCATCATAGCCCTTTAGGAACAGATGCACAGAATATTTAAAAGTCAACAGTGTAATGGACAGGAAAAAACTCTAGTCACAAGGGCATCTAGTGGTATTTCTTTAAATTCATTAGCTATTGATTATAGGCATCTTTAATTTAGTATAGGATACTTGTCAGTTCATTAGGAGTACAATGAGAATTTGGGAAAGAGAAGGCAGTGAAAGTTTTCTATATGAAGAGGCAGAGACAAAGAGGAGATTCATATCTTTATCTCTACAATGGGTTAAGGATTATCTCTATCGAATGAGAACCAAATGAATTAATGTATAAAATGTAAAAATTTGGATACTTTAATATGTTATGGACATATCAGCTATATTTATTTTATTATGTTAAAAAAGGCTAGAGCAACTAGACTGTGTTTTTTTAGGAAAAGAATAAACAATAGGAGTTTGTTTATATATTGCTTTAAGGTTCAAAGAATTATAGTTTTTGAGCTGGAAAAGACAGTAGAGGTTCTCTTGTCCAGATGTTCTTAACCAAGGGTCTGAAATTTAAATACATACATATATATATATATATATATATATATATATATTTCACTAACTAAATTTTATTACAATATAATTGATTTCCTTTTTAATCCTACACATTTTGTTTTATGTACAATGATTCCTAATGTACACAGTGTCTTTGATGATGTCTCCCCTTAGGGAGACACTAAAAAGCAAGGGTGTGCTAGAAAATGTTTAACAACCATCTTTCCAAAAAAAAGAAAGAAAAACATATATGCCGGACACACTTTGAAGTTTAATCTGTATTATTAACAATTTCTTTAGTCTAGATAATCAACAAAACAATAAATCAAGCTCTTATAGTGTTTGCCCATTTCCAAGGGGTAAATACACCAAAAATTTAACAATCTGTAAGAGTTAGTTCAAGCTGGTTTCAGTACCCTCTGCTACGAAGCATGATTCCTGTGATGGGAGAGTGATGATAGCTAAGAATGAGAGTCCCTTGGAGAGATCATGGCCCATGTGTGCTAGCTCTGGTTGGTTAATCATATGGTAAATGGGATTGACTATGGAGATATCCAAAAAGACCTGCCAGCTACAACCACTGACATTTTTGTCTCAGGGTTGTTGGGGAGCTCAGTGCTTCCCTTACAGTGACAGAGAGGTGAAGGGAGCTTATAGCCCTGTGAGTTTGAAGTCCCAAGGACCTTCTTGACACCCTGGTGCTTCAGAGTTCATATTTCTGGTCAGTGCAACAGCAATGACCTGAGCAGCAAGGACTGACCTTTGGGAGTAACTTTTAGAACTCTACCCCTGTTTTAGCTGAAATAAGGACTCATTCAGAAACAATTTTTGTGAATTTTTGGGGACCACTGCCATGAAGGAACTGAGCTAATTCAGTCTACATTCTCCAGAGATTAAGGTGCAATATGGAAGAATATATGACTGTGAGGAATTGTGAAAACGATTGTACAGGTATTCAAAGTAAATGTCACTTTGTAAAAGCTAATTGCTGATTGGTTGGTAAATGGAACTGGGGGCCCTATTCATTGCCCCTAATGAGGGAAGAAGAGTGATAGAGCATAGCTGGCAGGTGCTTTGGCAGATGGCAGTGGAAAAGAGATGTCCTAACTCTGCAGGGTACCCTGCGACTCCAAGGGAAGCAGAATCAACCTGGCTCAACAAAGAACCATAGCTTGGTTATCTACATATTAGTAGACATTAACTTAAATTTATTCTGAGAAGTGGTCCACCAGCTTCATTTAACCATCAAAATGGTCCCCAAGAACTCCTTAGTCTCCCTCGTTTTACAGTTGGGGAAGCTAAGGCCCAGAAAAATTAAGTGACTTGCCTGATGCAATAAATGTAGCAAGTGACTGAGCTGGCCTTTGATCCTAAGGCTCTGATTCCAAACACTCCAGAACAGTTTGCATTGCACTTTCCCCTACGTGATAAGTGCTATAAGTGTTATTATTCCCATTTTACAGATGAGGAAGGAGGCTCACTCAATATTATATAATTAAAACCCAGCAGGGCCAGGACTCACACATATTCTCTGACTCAAAATTCAGTGTAAGTTCTGTGTCACTATACCTAAGATATTAACAAAAGACTTATTTCACTGGGCAGACTTGAAAGAAATTAGAAATACAGAGAAGTCATATGAATTGTATAATTTCCAATTAAGGAGGCAAGGTTGGAAATTTAAGGATTGGTATTAAAGAGATTTATATTATGTTTTACTGTCTTTCTTTAAAATGACATAGGAAATGTACTGATATGGGGAGAAACCAATACACTGTCTATTTAAATAGAGAGTTTTATGGACAGAGAAGTTACAGTTTTTGGCTTTCCCCTAAAAAGGGAAGAAACACAGAGGCAGATATACAGACAGACAGACAGAGAGACACACAAAGAGAGAGACAGAGACAGAGACAAAGAGACAGAGACATAGACAGAGAAAGAGATGAAGATAGAGACAGAGGCATATATGGAGAGACAAAGAGAGACATAGAGACAGAGACAGAGACAGAAAGACACACAGAGAGAAATATTTTTCCTAAGTGATTGTTTTAAACAACAAAGGAATTAAACATGGTCTAAAACAGGAATTTGGCATATATACTAAAACTATACCATTGTGGTGGACAAAACCTCATGAAATTTTGAACTCATAAAAGGAAGAAGGGACTGTCTTCTTCATTTCTCCTCCACTCCAGGATTTCATGTAATGGGACCATGTTGCAGATGAGAGAAGAGAAATGACCATCCCACTATTGCACAACTCAGTTGGCAGAACCTAGATATTCAAGTTATTTGACTGTGAATTTGATATTTTTATGTTACCTTTTACATTCTTATTCTTCCCTCAAAGAATAGAGATACTCTATTTCTTCCACATTTGATGAAAATGGAAATTGCCCTTTCATTAGATCCCATACAGTACTTAGCACAATTCCTGGCACATCATAGGTGCTTGATAAAAGCTTATTGACTGACTGACAGACTCATTTATGACCATATATTCCTCCAAAATCCAGTCATGAGTGTCATATTATAATTGGCTTTTTTGATTCTAGGTCTTTCTTTGTTATTTATTAGTCAGAGACAACCTTCTCTGGGTAAGTCAGGAAGCAAAAGTGAAAAAAAGGCTGGACCACCACCATGTCAGGCCATGATATATTTGGAGTAACTTTATGGAACCTCTAAAGGTAAATACTGTTTCATGGTGAGACCACATTCCAATCCTTGTTTAATACTGACCCACTTGTTAATGTATCTCCAACCTGAGAATCAAAATATTTGGTATTCTTCAGCATTAATTTCAAAAACAATAAGCATTTCTTGAAAGCCTACTACATGACCTAATCTCAATGAAGTCAGGAGTCATTTCTGGAGTGAGGACTTAGTTGCTAAGTTTGCCTAGTTGTGCTTCATAGCTGGTCTTCAGATGAAATTGTAGGTAATTTCACAAAAGGGATCTTGGTTCAGCATTTGTACCCATCCACTACTTTTTATAAAAAGAACCAAGTTTTGAAATCTGTTAATAACCAACACAACACTACTCTAAGGGCTAAGTAATTTCATGGGGACTAGATACAGCATGGTAGAAGCATGCCACACTTGGATGTCAAAGATATGAAATCATAATCCCATTAAGAAATAGTTTTTGAAACTAAAAGCTTCATAATTATAATGGCAAAATTGGGTCCTGGAGAACAGTCTTTTAAAGTCAATGTTCTAGCTTGTTCTGTTGAATTATTACTTTTCATTTCTAAAAAAAATTTTACTATAAAGAATGACTCCTTTATGTTATCTTTTACATTCCTATTCTTCCCCCAAAGAAATAATATTTCTTACATGTTTGATGAAAATGGACAATTGCCCTTTCATTAGGTCTCATACAATACCCGGCATATCATAGGTGCTTATATAAATACTTTTTACTTAAAAGTGGGAAGGGGGGATGATATATTTGAAAATGAAGATGATGTAAAAACAAAAGATTTTTTTAATTAAAAAAACTCAATTTTGATAAGTAGGTGAATGGGAATTCCCTGTGATGACGGGAAACTTCTTTGCAGTGATACTCTGCAGCTTTCTCCTAAAATAAGTGTGAATTTCCCTTAGCATCTCTGACACCTGGATTACTGAGAATGGACAGTATTCTTGCTGATGATGTTCACTTGAAGGAGTGGAGGAAAGATTCTATTTCCGTCTGGTGCCCTGGTGGCCCCCTTCAGAGACTAACGTAGCAGAGCTGGAGACTTGAGGGATGGGAAACAGGAAGCCTGGAAGGAAGCCAAGTCCATCAGTGGGAGTGAGGTCTCCTGTTGAATGAGCCATGGCAACATCAGCTTTGGGAGTGTTCATCCATTCAATAATGATTCTCCTTACTTCTATTTCTGGGGAACTTAAGGGTAAGTAGTGCCCTTGGGAGACCTCTCTGGGACAAAAACGAAATACAGCAAGATCTCAGTCATCAGGGAAGCCTCATAAAATCATTCCATTTCTTGAGTGTCTTGGATTGAGACCAACAGCTCCTAGAAGGGGAGCCATGGATTCAAAAATGACCTGCTTTTATACATCCATGTATGCATATATGCATGTATAACATTCAAAGCACAGCCAGTAAAGTGGTAAAGAGCAAGTAAAGGAGTTTACATAAGAAACTCAATGTTCCTAAGTTCAGTCTAAGCTTGTAAATGGCATTTCCTTTCCAGCAGCCTCATTTTCTCCCCTTGGAGAATCAGAGTTTGATTAGGGAAATAGAAACTATGTGGGTCCTTTCTTGTTTTACTTAGGAGCTCCTGTTGGCCATGGCACCTGCAGCAAAGTCCATTGGCGATTTATCGTTTTTCACTCTTGGACTCTGGAATCCAGTGAGAACTAATTAAAACTTTGAGCACAGGGATTTTCACTAGTGGAGACTTAAAGAAGCAGAACTGGCATTTTACCTAGAGCATGAGACGTAGCTCAGGCTAAAGACAAACCTACAAGTGGAAGAGGTGGAAAGATATTGGTAATGGATTACTTGACTAGAGCTAGTTTTTAGCTAGAAGGGAGGTTCAATGGAAGAATGGAAAAGCAAAAACAAGGGCAGGATTGTGGTTTATAGGATGGAGAGTCAAGCATTTAGCACTATATAAGCTCCTTGAAAGCAATGACTTTCATTTTTGTATTCCCAATAGGTGGCTCATAGTAGGCACTTAATATTATTGAAGATACTTGAATGAAACAAGCCTTTATCAGTTGCATATATCTGAGTTTCTCAAGGCCTCCTTTCAGGCAGGATCTGAATTTTATGTCATAGGCACACCAAGGTTTGAGCACTTATAACTGCTCTTATTTCCCACTCTCAGGGGGATGAATAAATCTTCAATTGTTTGATACCTGAAGGCCAACCCTAGAAATTTAGTGCTTTGTGAGTTCTTTTTTTAAATGACTTTGTGATAATTCTTAACTCCCCTCTTCATTTGGGATTGGGGAGAAGAATGAATAGAAATAAGCTCTACTGTTGTATGAGCAAGAAAAGATGCTTTTTGAATATTGGTAATGGGGTGAGGTATAGGAAAAGCTACCTCTAGAAAAGAGGTCTCCATTTAAAAAAAATCATACCCATTTTAAGGAAGAGAAGGAGAGACAGATAAACACAGAGAGACACACACATATATACAAAGACATTGGGACAGACAAAGAGATACAGACAGAGATAGAGAGAAATGGAGAGAGACAGAGACAGAGAGACAGAATTAGAGAGAGACAAAATGAGGCAAAGATAGACAAACAAAGACATAAAGACAGAGGGAAACAGAGATATCCAAATAGACACACACATACACACACACACACACACACAGAGAGAGAGAAACAGATAGATTGAGAGAGAAAGGGACAGACAGAAACAGATAGGGGGAGGGGGAGAATCCCCCGAGCGTGTTTATTTTCTTATTTTAAAGGAGTGGTAAGACGGGTAATAGGAGAATCAGGGGAGAACACTTTCACAACATTGTTCTTTCCTGGTTCTCCTACCTGACTGCCTGCTCTTTCTCATTCTCCTTTTCTGGACCTTCACCCAGCACATCCACATACTTACCACCTCTGTGCATCTCTCACAGCTCTGTCCTGTGCCCTCCATGCCAGGGGTCCTTAAGCTACATTCAAAGAGTGCTATCTCACTAAGTGATCTCATCAGCTCCCATGGATTCAGCTGCCATATTTAAGTAGGTGATTCGTAGATCTATATATCCATTCCTAAGCTCTTTCCTGACTCCAATCTAACATTACTTCTTTGAATCCTCAATCTGAATGCACCATTGACATTTCAAACTCAAAATATCAAAAATAGAACTCATGTATCTTCCTCCCCAAACTCTCCCTTCTTCCTAATATCACTATTAGTGTTGAGGGTATCCATTCCTCCAAGTCATCCAAGTCTGTGCTATTTTCCATTCCTCATTTTCATCCTGTATATCCAAACAATTGCTAAGTATGGTTGTTTCTGCCTTCTCTGAGTTTATACAGTAGTCACTCTGGTGCAAGTCCTCATGATGTCTGTTACAATACTCTTCTTATTGATCTTCTTTCTTCAGTTCACATTTCTCTCCAGCCCAACCTCCACTTCTGTGTGAGATCTACCTAAGCACAATCTTGGCCTTATTATTTTCCCTATTCACTAAATTCTGATGCTCCCTATTGCTTCTCAAATCAAGTATAAAATCCTCCATTTGGCTTTTACAGTCATTCACAACCTAGGCTTCTACCTTTTTCTTTTTTAAAATATATTCCATACCCCTTTCTATTCCAACATTTCTCATTTCCACTCTCTGTCCCCCTGGACTGGAATACTCTTTCTCAATTCCATTTTCTGGCTTTCCTGGCTAGACTTCAAATTCCCATCCTTTGGAAATGGCTTTTCTGAAGCCATTCCTCCCTTTTCATCTTCCCTACCACAACCTCACCCCACCCCTGCTACTTTTAGAGCCAACCTTCTGAAACTGTCTCCTATTTACAATGTTTATATTCTATGTCTATGATATTTTTTGCATGTTGCCTCCCTCAGAAGACTATGAGGGCAGAAACTTTGTTTTGGGCTTTCTTTGGATCCCCAGTATTTAGCCCAGTGCCTAGAATACAATGTGCATATAATATGTGCATGTTTACTTACTATCTGATTAATTTTGTACTAATAAATAAGTACAACACAAAACATATTTAAAACATTTGAAAATAACATCAAAATGAAATAATATTTGATACTAGAATCAATAAGGAGCCATTGATGATTCTTATGTAGAGAAGTGATATTCCTTCTATCTAGGAACACAAATTTGTCAATATCAACCCACCTTAAACTGATGTTTGTGACCTCATACTGGGGACTTGTAACTGAATGTGGAGGTTGTGAAATTATGATTTATTATCAGTAAATGTTTGATTTGGATACTTATTTTGTATACTTATATACCCAAGGTCACATTAAAAATTTCTGAGGTAAAAAGCCGTCTCTAGCTCACATTTGAGATATTATGAAGACAGAATTGATAAGATTTGACAAATTCACATATATACACACATACACTCACACACACACATATGGAGTATTAGGAGCCAAGGATAACCTGAAATGGGGAAGCTAGATGGTTAGAATGTGACTGGTACCATCAACAGTAAAACAATAATAGATAAATTTATGTAAGGGTGAATTTTGAAGAAAAGATAAATGAATGACATCTACCTTGAAGACTGTGACTTATTCGTGCTTCATCACCCTTCAGGAGTCATTATATATCATTAAAATGAAAGGAAGAGCACTCCCTGGTCATGTAGAACCTGCCCAGGGATAACTGCCACAGCCACAAAATGTAGGAAATAGTTACTGAAGGAACTTTGTCTGCCCAGAAGTAAGGGTGTGTGTGTGTGTGTGTGTTTGTGTGTGTGTGTGTGTGTGTGTGTAGTCTCAGGGAATAAAGCACTGGTGGGTGTTAGAATCTTTTACACTGGCTCAGAAGTGTCCTAGTTTGGATTTTGTAGAACCTCAAAAGGCCAATGGATAATGTTGTGTGTGTGTAGGGCAAGAGGCGTCTAGTAAAGGGGGCAGGGTATTACCAGAGACTCCTCCCAGGATCGGCTGTGGGTAGATGGGATGGAATCAATCTATTCCCCAATTGGTGGGAAACTCCTGCTTTGGAGGCTGCTATTCTAGAATAAAAGAAAGGAATCCAGTTTGAAGACTTTTGTGCTTCCTTTCTACCTAGATACCTACAGCCACAGAGAAGTTGTGGCCCTGTGGCTCTGGTCACTGTCCTGCACTTTTGGCTTGCACCATGATATAAAGGTCTCCTTTCCAGGGATGTTGTCTGGGGGATGCTCCTTGTCACCTACCTCACTGCTTAGGCAGCCTTTCCCATCCAGACCATCAACAAAGAGCCATAAATCCCACAACTTACCGACTCTCTGCCAAGTTTCTTTCCTGGCACTCTTGACAGTGGAGCCTTATGCCAAAGCTTTTAAAGCCCACCTATGAGGATACCAGATGCGCCAGCATCCATACCAATTCCCTCCCTTGCCCATCTTACACATTCTCTCATCCCCTAAGATTCCCTCCCCCAGCTTTAGAAAGAGGTACCACACCAAGCTGAAGAGGGACATGGAACACTTTTTAATGTCAAGTCAGAGACAACCCCCTCCCTCCCCCAGCCCCGAATCCCACCTTCCCTCATCACATCCAGGACCCCTCCCAGAGGCTTCTCTGCTTTCCAAGCTCCCAGAAAAAAAGGTGACCTAAAAATGTCATTTTCTTCCATTTCATCCACAAAAAAAGGAAATAAAAATTAAATTAAATGAACCAAGAGAGCTAAATTCTCCGGTGGCCACAAGGGTGTAACAGATTCATTCCCACACAGGGCTAAAGCAAGTAGTTACTTTTTTTTTTTCTTTCTCTCTTTCTTTTTGTCCTGTTGGTTGGTTCTTGCCAGTACCCTAGAAGGTAATCAGAAAATGCCACCTGTGGTGGCTTTCACTTCACAGACCCATACTCAGAAAGAGATACTGCATCTGGTTAGTTTTCTTTTTCATTTGTTTCCTTTTTTTTTTTTTTTTTTTAACTTTCCATAAATGTCTCCGACGTGTAAATAACCCAAGAAAATAAAAAAGGCAGGAATTGATTACACAATTACCAGTAAACTCTATCATCTCTTAGGAAGACCAACACACAGCTAACGCCATATACAGCATGCAGTAATGTCTGAGAAAGGACCCTGCAGAGAAAGAAAATGACTAGTACTCTAATAACAAAAAGGTATGTGTATATATATGCATATACACAGATAATATATATGCATATATATGTATGTATCATTAAAAGCATAGCTGACAAACTCATCATACAATGGAGATCACTCTTTCCATTTCTAAACAGTTTGTAGATAGCATAGTTATACTGTATGCGTTAAACGCTGAAGTAAGGATGAGAAATCTGTAGCGCTGGTAGAGATGTTGGTTAAATCACTTTTTGGTGGATGTGCTGAATCCTCACCAGTTGGCTAATACCTGGTGCTATGCTCCACCACTTGTAAACCTAGTTAAGAACACTATTTATCTTTAATGTTTAATAAACATACTTTCTCTTTCACTTCTTTTTGCATGTTTTTTAAAGTTTTCTTTTGTTTTTGCACTAACAGTTCTAGGTTCATATCAGAAAATATAATTAATAAAATTAATAATGAATCAGAATCCCTTATTATCCATGATGTCCATGTAGTAAAATGAAAAACACGTAACCATATATTTCTTCTTGTGTTTTGCGGGATCATTGTTGTCAATGGGTTGTTTTGCAGATTTTTTTTCTTTTGCTTTTTCATCACACATAATGTCTGTGAAGAGGTCCTCCATAGGAACATCTGGGTCTGCATATCTGGATCTACCAGTAGAGTTTAGGATAGCTAACTCAGAAGTCTTCTGTGGTGGATGGGGGACGTCAGAATAGGAAGAGCAGCTGACCCTTTGCCCACCATGGAAACAAAGAGGCCACACAATGCAGCGTGCAGGTGGGTCCAAAGCCAAGTGTGCACTCATAATTTGGGGCTAAAGAAAAGAAGCAGTTGTGCCTAAATATCTCCAAGGCAATTTCCTTCCCTCCCCATTCCCAGTTGCCCCTTCCCTTAGATTTTTTTTTATCACATTAGACTTGGTTTATCTTAATTTCATTTAATTCTTTAAAAAAAAAAACTTGTATGCTCTTTTTGCTGCTGTTGAGTTGGTGGTTGCAGGTGGTGGAGGCTGCTCCCCAATGGGGAAGTGACACTCACATCAAAACTTAAGCAACAGATGCAAGATGAGAAGGGGTAAGAGCCAAATGCAACCAACTCTCCTTGATGTCCCATTGTTCACTTCGCTGACCGCACCAGGGGCTGTGGGAAGAACATAAGAGTATTTTTAGAAGCCTAATTTAAATGAAGGAGGAAATACTATCACAGACCCAAATCTGAGTTGGGAGCTCAAGTTTGAGCAATCAGCACTCCCAAATGTGACCCCTACTACTCTATCACAGCTTCTGAGACAAGCTTCTCATGAGTCCTACAGGTTGCCAAGGCTAACCAGACTTGGGGGGACAATTCTTAGAATTGAGTGATTTATACCTGATAAAGCCCCTAAAATCAACTAGTTTTACCCCAAACTCCAATTTCCATATAAGGAAGCTACCTCAAATTTGGTTGTGTTAACTTGCGTTGCTCCTGAGAAATATATTGTCCCTGAAAACTAAAGATGTGGGGTTTAGGAAAACTGTTCCGATAAGGCTGGCAGCTGCTGAAGTCTTAGTATGGTCGATCTGGTGAAAAAGGAACTCGATTGCCTTTAACTCTACCCTCCAGAACAATTAATGATGAACATCAGAGACCACCCATAGCCCCATCACTGTTCTCTTTATTTCTGACAATTCAGGCCATCTTAAATGTTCACTTAACCACCCAGCTGCCCAACCTGTTGTCTAGAGAAAGACCTGTTGAAAAAGCCAATCTGTCTTCCTGCTGTTGCTGCTGCCAAAGTCTCCTCTGAGGACATTCTGTCAATCACTTTCTCATAGATCAGTCCACCAGGACTTCACCAGGAACATTTGGCTGCTTCTCCATCTGGAGAAAGCAATGCTGACAGGAAGGTAGGGGCTAATCCAGATAGAAAATGGGCCCAAGTCAGCAGAACAGTCAAGATTCTTGTAATTACCCAAGATATATTCGAAACAAGGTACAAAAATGCTGCCACTATAATTTATGTTATAATTTAGGTCTGAAGAGGACCAAGTTACTACTTTCAATTCCTTCAACTCCACAGATGCTTCTTTGAAAGAATATCAAAAAAGGGAGGGAAATGACTGAGTTTAGATTCTCTGGTTGATCCCTTCTTCCTCCTGTCTCCTTCACACATACACACCCACACACCATACATGCCACTCAGTAACATAAACTTGCCAACTACTTCAGCTGTTGTACCCAAAGATGCTCATGAACATATCATGAACATATACTTCTATCATTCTGAGAAAATATAGATACTCAAATAATTTCTTACTCAGTGAACCAGGGTAAACTGTTCAGATAAGATACTCCTCCCTATTATATCAGAATTAAACTGAATAACCCAAAAGTATATTAAAATAATGTATAAGATGAGAGCCCTACTGGTATCAGCATCTGGGACCTGGGCTTTGGTTAATGTTGGCCAGACCATGACTAATCTGCATTTCTGAGGGACTAACTTGAAGACTTTTCAAGCTGTGGACCAATGGTTCTGTCAATATAACTTCACTTCTAACTTTAATCCATATAATAAACTCTCAATTATTTGGAGGAAACTCCATATCCAGCAAGGAATACTGACCTTGTACTAATCAAGAGTCTTCTTTGAGATAAGACTCTTGATTAGTACAAGACCAGTATTTGATAGTACATGAACCAAGGACTTGGCAATTGGAGACTTTTTTTCCCTTGAAATCAATATATAATAATAATAATCCCATCTGACAATCACAGCATCAATGTGTGATGAGTAGTAAAGAAAAAAAGATCATTATCCTCATTTTACAAATGGAAATATTAAGGCCCAATTACCCAGTTTAACACTGCTATTAAATGGTTGAATGGACTACAAATCAATCAATTGATCAATTAGCAAATATTCATTAAGCACTTACTATGGTGCCAGGCACTGTGCCAAGTGCTGGGTTCAGAAAGAGAAGCAAAATACAGCCCCTGCCCTCGAGGAACTTACAATGGAAATTTAGTGTTCCTTCTATCACAATACATCTGCCTCTGCCTTTCCCTATTGGCACTTTCTTTGGTTTGCCATTCTGCAAAAAAGGACAGCATGAAGCATTTTTCACAAAGTAGGCAACTAATTTTATGTGGACCTGTGGATTCAGTGCTATGGAGAACTACTAGTTTGGAAAGACTCCAAAAAAGATGATCAGTTTTTCTGTAATGTACAGTCTTAAAGAACTATTGAGTAAAACTATTCAGTGACTTGCCCATGATCACACAGATTTTATGTATAAGAAGTATAATCTGAACTGAGGTTTTCCTAATGCTAAGTTCATCCTTCTACCTCCTATGCCACATAGCCAAAGATATTTTCTGGAAGTGTTGCCCATAAATCAAACCCTATTTGACTTGCATTATAGTTTTGGTGATGTAGTAATCATCATTTCTGATTAATCCTCAAAGTGGCTCTTAGTATTTGAATGACTCAGGGACTTAAATTTAAAGAAGTACAGCATAAAACTTTAGCAAAATCCCTTTATGGTATAACAATATACATCTTCTCGCATCTTTGCAAAGTAACTTTTAATGATTATATATTAGATTTTTGTAAAAATAAAGCACGTATCCATTGTAGCTCTGGGCAAACTCTGTTCTACCAAAATAAGTCTATTTTGCAGATTCTGAAAAGCAGCAGCTAAGAGAACTCTTATAAACAAAAAGAAATTATTTATTGAAGTATAAGTGAAGGAAATTTTGAGAAAAAGTTGACCAAGTCATTTTAGAATTAGAAAATTAGGATGCATCTTTTGCAGAGAATAGATTTAAAAGAATTCAGGGGAAAGATAACTAATGTCTGAAGGCCTAGAATTCTGCAAAAACAAACAAACAAACAAAAAACAACTCAATATGAACTCAAGATGGATAGTATTCATTGAAAAATAAAATCCCAATGATGCAAATGATTCAAATGAGGAGGGAAAGTAGATGCTATCTAAAGAGCTTTATGTTTTTTTAAAAAAGAAATTTACAGCATATGAAAATTAAGGAAGCCAATGGATGAAGACTTCAAAACAAAGTCATTGTCCTTTAATCTTTACAAATGGCTAAAGACTAGAATGAACTAAGACTTAAAATACATGCTACTCACAGAAACAAAAGGAAATGTTCCTGTTGTTTTGCTAAACTCAGGTAGAGGCAAAAGAAAAAAACAAAAGAATCTAATTTTCAAGAGTTACAGAGGAGATTCCTGTACACTCAGAGGTAGCACTATATTGCATTTAGGCTCCTTTCCATATATGGATTTTTGGATATAACTACTGCTTGGAGTAGATGGGATGATAATGATAGAAAATAGAGAGAAGGTACCACTGCTCAATTTTTATTTTGGTTCTTTATTCTTCCCAAAGAATGTAATCATCTGATTGAAAAATATGGCCCCCCAAAAAACTGTTTTAACAGGGAATCGAAGTTCATTTAAAATAAGAAAATGTTAAAACGTGTTCTAATAACCAGAAGATGGAAAAATGATTTTCAAAAGGAGAGAGAGTGTGAGAAAATTAGTGAAAAAGAGAGAGATAAAGAGAGATACAGAGACAGAGAGAAAGAGAAACACACAGAGAGAGAGAGAGACAGAGAGAATTTTTCATATTCTTATATGGTAAATCTGAAAAATTCTAAGCAAACTTATAGAATGTATTAAAAGGTTGGCTTCTTAACACACAGAGGAAGAAGCAATGATCAATAGGAGATAGCATGTATTCTTCAAAAACAGGCTGTATCAGAATGAATGATTTTATAAAAACAGAATTACTAAACTGTTAGATCAGACATGGCACATTATATGGTACAGCAGGTAAAGCACCATGCCTAGAATTAGGAAGACCTGAGTTGAAATCTGGCTTTGGGTACTCACTACTAGTATGGCCCTTGGCAAGTCACTTAACCCTGTTTGCCTCAGTTCCTCATCTATAAAATGAACTGAAGAAGGAAATGGCAAACCACTTCAGTGTCTTTACCAAGAAAACCCCAAATGGGGTCACAAATAAACAGACATGACTGAAATGAATGAACAATGACAGACCAGGGCACTGGCATAATAATTTTTACTGTATCTTTGTGGGCAAGATTATAGTTAGGAGAATTCTGAAATGGTTAAAAGACTAGCACTAAACAGTGGTGTTTAATATTGCCTAGAAAGATATATCTAGTAGATTATCTCCATGGCCTTCTTCTTGTCAGTGAATAGGATGAAGAAATAACTGATATATCTATGAAATCTGTAGATGACAAAAAGCTGGAAAAATAACTAATCTATTGAATAACAGAGCCATGATCTTAAAAAATATGGATACCATTCAATGAATCAAATTTACTAAAGTGAAATTTGGTTTGGATAAATTTAATGTCTTATAGTTAGATATTTAAAAATAACTACACATAGTAGAGATAAAATTTCTATACAACAGTTCACAGACAAAAAAGATCTGGGAGTTTTATTTAAAATTATAAATTTAGTAAGAGACAACTATGTGACATGACAATCACAATCTAATTCAATTGAAGGCTTCATTAATAGAAGCATCGTGTCTATAATAAGGGAGGTGATAGTACTATTGTATTCTGAAAGAGATTTTTCTCTGTTTTGCACATTCATTTTAAGAAAGATTCTGACAAGGTGGATTATATCCAGAAGAGGGCAACAGGATGTTGAGAAGACTATCAACCATGTCATTTGTAATGCAGCTAAAGAAATTGTCAGTGTTTATAGTTTAGAAAAGAGGAAATTTAGAGGGTACATGATAACTGTCTTTAAGTAGTTTAAAGATTGTCATGTGCAAGAGTGAATAAACTTGTTTTGTTTGCTACAGTATATAGAACTAGGAATAATAAAGATCTGAAAAGTCAATATAAGGGGGAAACAATTTTTAATAGAATTGTCTAAAAGTGGAATGGGCTTCTGTAAGAGGACTAGAAAGCTCATAGTGATCAAAGATTTTCAGTTGGAAACTGGATGCCCATATGTCAGGGAAAATTATGGAAGAGATTCCTTCTCAGGTACAGATTGGATGAAATGATCTTTAGCTCTTTCTTTCTAAAACTGGTAGTTTCTGATTCTATATATTCATTATTTGTCCATTCTATGGAAGATCAACTTTTTAGGGACCATGAGGTTTAGTTGTTTTTTCTAGTCAAATGATGCCATAAATGTCTTTGAATTCATCCCCATGTTTCTTGTTCAGGTCTGAGGCTGAGAATCATTTTTTAATTATATGAACTCAAAATATATGAGAGTATGGATTCCATATCTGGTTCTGAGAAAAACTATTGATCAAGTCTACCATTATTCCATGTACACTGAACAAGTTAGGTTTTAAATTTGCCGTATAGAGTGAATGACATAATGGATTGAATTGCTAAGCTACATTGGTAAAGGGAGTTTCTTCTCTAGAACTATAAACTATAGTTTATATATATCTGGACCTTGCTTTCCCTTCTTGCTCCTTTGCTTCTCATGGAAGATTGAGCAGATAAATGAAACCGTCTTTGGGGAAATCCCCCAGCTAGTTGTGCACACAGTGTGTACCACTCACAGGAGGGAGCAGCTTGGTCATCATGTAAAGAAAGGCTGAAAACCATGTTTTCAGGATAGGGAGTCTAACATTGTGGGAGGCAGTTCTTAGGCTGGCAAATGCCCCCTATTGAAGGCATATAATGACCCAGTAGGGGGTTGCCAGGTGTGCATTTTGGGCTACTCTTTCCCTTCTATGTTCTCTTTCATTATTATGTCTATCAATGCTCCTTGTGGCTCCATCCCCCACTGGGATCCACCACAAAGAGTCTGCAGGAAAGAATCTTGACCTGTCGGGTTTAAAAAAAAAAGCTGTCATAAAGGGAGGGGGGGAAATTCTGTTATAAAGAAGAAAAAATAACAGCTATCTCCAAATCTCCTTAAAGTTCTTCATTTCTACACCAAATTCCCTGAACTATATTTATCCTGGACCATACTTTACCCTATACCCTATACCCTATACTTTAACCTTTTTCCTTTATTTATAATTGAAGAAATCCACTAAACAAAAAGGAAAGAGAAAGCCATGATTAACCTGTGGAATAGAAGATGAAGTTGAAATGGAGATAGTGGTTGTCTTCTAAGTATCTAAAGGGTCATCATATGAAAGAGAAATTAGATTTATACTATTTAGTCCCAGAGAAAAGAATCAAGAACAGTGGAGGGGAGTAGTGGTGGAGAGACAAAGATCATTTCCATAAAAAGAAAACTTCCTAAGAGTTAAAGTTGTCTAAAAGAATAAAGGAACTGTTTCCTTAGTCACTGAGTTTTGCATCACTGATCATCCTTTAAGCAGAGACAGGATGCTTACTAGGTTAGGAGTGTTATAGAAAGAATTCATGTTCAGATTATCAGTGAATATCTTGCAACTCTAAGATTATGAGTGATAGACTTCTCTTTGTCCAGGTGAAGTTATTCCATATATCATCTTGAGGTCACCTCTGAAGTCATTTCCAATATATTTTGCAAAAATAAATTATTCTTTTTCAGGAACAGAGCACAGACTTCATGGAAGAAGCAAGAAAAGTACAAATATATTAGAAAACACTGGGTATTTGGCTGTTCAGAAAATAAGATAAAAGAATACAAAGAAATTGTCAGGTCATTACAATCTTTACTTCTGTGACTACCATCAAAGAAATTAATGACTGGAGTTAGCACCATCAAATTTTATCTTTGAAAATAATTATACCATGCCCATCAGATGGGGAATGACTGAATAAATTATATGAATGCTATGGAATATTGTTCTCTATAAGAAACAATCAGTAAGATGATTTTGGAAAGACCTGGAAGGGTTTCCATGAACCGATACTAAGTGAAGGTAGTAAGTTCTATTAAGTGAAGTAGAACCAGGAGAACATAGTACATAGCAACAAGATTATGTGATGAGCATCTCTTATGGATGAGGTAATTCAGACCAATTCTAATAGACTTGTGATGGAGAGAGCCAGATGCATCCAGAAAGAGAATTATGGAAACTAAATGTGGATCACAACATAGCATTTTTACCTTTTTTGTTGTTGTTTGCTTGCTTTTTTTCCTTTTTGATTTGATTTTTCTTGTGCAGCATATAAATGTGAACATATTTATGGAAGAATTGCACATGTTTCACCTATATTAGATTACTTGTTGTCTAGGAGAGGGAGTGAGGGGAAAAGAGGGAGAAAAATTTGGAGCATAAGATTTTGTAGGAAGAATGTTGAAAACTATCTTTGCATATATTTTATAAATAAAAAACTTATTATTTAAAAAAAACTAAAGACAAGAAAGCAAAATTCCTACCTAGCTAGTACCTTAAATGGTTCCATGAAAAAGAAATGTCACAGAGTTTTATGAATCTCCAAAGGTGGAATAGTCTTTAATGGTAACTGGAATATAAGCTCAAACTTTTTTCAGATGATATATAGTTAAGATACTCTTGATAAATAGTGGATAGGCTTCCCTTTCCACTCCTCTCCTTCAGTACCCATCTAGAAGCCACTGCCTTGCAGATAAAGGGAAATCCCAATAGACTTACATTGTACCAACACAAAACCTTATAACAAAGTGCTCTAAAAACATGGTGTGTCATATATAGCCAGCTGTCAAAAGGCAGAATCTCTCCAGAAGGTAAACAGGCATGTTTGAAGTTTTCTCACATTTTTAGAAAAAAAAATGTTGGAGGCAAGAACAAAAAGAAGAGGGGAGCAATAGTAGCTTTATCTATCAAGTAGTTTTATGCCATGAGAACATGACCCACCTAAATTCTTCCTTGCCCGACTTGCACAATGTATGGCATTTTCCAGGGCCTATTATCCAAGGAGATAAACCTTGCTCACTAATATTATGATTCTAGAAGCTTCTCATAACTTCTGCTAGATATAGCTGATGAGCCATTTGATTTGCCTAGTAGCAGAAGGATATGATTGTTCATCCAAGCTTGCCACCTGTACAGCATAACTGTAAGTGTTGCTAATATTATGTTAAGTGTAGCAGCCCACAGATTTTCATTACCAGACCAGTCAGAAATCTTTACAATAATTATGAGCACCAGAGGCCAACAGAAACATCTGGTAATTATGAGGACCTTAAAAAAGATGAGTTTTAGCCAACTGACTCACACAAGAAAATCCCTCGTTTTTATCCCCATCCCAAAGCCATTTCCCTCCCCACCATCCTTAGATATGAAAAGAAACAGGAAAAAGAAAAGGAATCACTGTGAAGCAGCATGCAAAGGCAAGTTTGAGAGTTTTGCTCCAAACTCAGGATTGAGAAAAGAGGGCGATCTGGAATATAGATCAGACAGGAAGGTGCTCTGGAAGCAGAGAAATTATATTAGTATAGCAAGATCAGTTAAGCTCCTATGAGAAAGCTAAAGCCCAGTCATAAAGTTGGGGAAAAGCTAAAGGTATTCCTGTTCGTCAGGAACAAGAAATCCAGAAGATTGCATAAGGATTAGTCTATATGAGCTCATGGAAAGTCTGGGTTCCAGGAAGTGTTTCCACATCCCAGAATTAGCTCAGGCAGAGAGCAGAAGAAACGAAGTTGTGAAGAGAAGAGGTTGAATATAGTTGAAGAGATTTCCCATGACCCCTCTTCCCACTCCGAGGCAGTGACTGCCTAAGAAAGAAGCATACTAACCTTTCCAAGGTGTCATGGCTGTAGTTTTCTCTTCTAAAAAATTAAAAACAATCCACTGTTAAAGTAGAAAGAGATTATTTTGTCCTTAGATGAACTCTTTGGGGAAAAGCTTTCTTAAGTCAGACCAGACTTCATTTTTCTTTCTTGCCTCAAATGCATAGATAATGAATGACCAACAACAAAGCCCTTTTGCACACTCTCCTCAGGTTTATTGGGGTTAGCCAGATGTTGGGGGGAATGGGAAAGTGATGTTAGATGAAAGAGTTTTTATATTAGACTATCACTGATTCAGATCTTAGTCTATAACATCTCTTTTTAGTGTGTTAATGATAGGAACCTAAGACATATGACTCTCTTCCTTTAATGAAGAATATTAGTGGAAGATAGTGAGTTGTTACTGGGGAATATACAGAGGGAAGGCTTTGGAGAAGAAAAGACCATTCAGTTAAGCTGCGAAGTATTTTTTTGATACAAAGCTAATTTGTTAGGACAGCCAGAGTAGCTGCAAACTCAAACCCAATGGCTTCAGTAGGGTCATTGCCTTCAGGATTTCCAGCAGGTCTAAAGATGCCCTGTTATAGTTCAATTGTAACCTATGATTTTGAGACTGATGATGATGAAGGGAGAAATATAAATTTATAGAAAAGAATGTCCCAAACGTTATCCCTACGATACAAGGTAACTAGAAAGTTTTGGTGTGAGTGGATGGATGGAGGGAATGAATGCATGGTAAAGAAGAGGAATTTCTTTTTTGATCATGCTGGAAATGTGACATGTGAATACTTGAGAGACAATCTTTTCTCTGCTTATTTCTGATCATTTTAATAATGGCTAACTCCATAGGAAATACCAGAAAGGTACATAGTTTGAAGCATGTAGGTGACATAGATGACTGAGTGGTAGAATCAGACTGAGAATTCAGGGTCTGAATTCTGCATCAAGTTCTGTGACCAAAGGCAAATCAGCCAACCTGTCTGTGCTTTCACTCCTCATCTGAAAAAAAAAATGAGGAATTTGATTTACTGATCTTTAAGGTTCCTTAAAGTCTAGGAAAGCATTTGAAAAAAGAAAAAAGTTAATATTGTATTCCATATTCAAAAAGTGGAGTGGGATTGGAGAAAAGACTTAAAAAAAAACTTGGGTTCTTCTTAATCAGGTGTTTTATTTTTCCCCCCAAAGATCTAGCTTGAGAGAACACTTGAAAGAAAGGTAAAATTCTTTAGTGTCTACTGAGATTAGGGAAAACAGTAATTATTTTTGTCTCTGACTTTCCCTCTAATTGTACTAGGGCTAGTTTAAGTAACAATGTTATAATTCCATCAGCTAAAAAGAGTTTCTTCTGGAAAAATTAAACTATTGACAGAAAACTCCTCTTCCTATCTAACCTGATCTCCTCATGCTATAGTTAAATCTGTTTCTTTTGGTTGGGACCTCAGCAAAAAGGAAGGATAAATGATGGTTATCAAAAACTATACAATATTAAACTTAAGTTCTGTTGGAATGTCTAAAGATCCAGAAACGTGAGGATCTTTGGGACTTATGAGCCAGTTCTGGTCATCTGCAAAGGCTATGAATGACATTTTGGCTACTAAGAAGACATGAGGCTGGCAGTTCAAACATGCATTCTCTTGCCAAGAATGTGAATGAATTATAATTGCAGTCTTCTCATTAACTACAAGATGAAGCCAAGCTGGGGGTTGAGAGGAAGACACAGGCAAATACACACACACAACACACACACACACACACACATACACACACACACACACACACGAAAATAAAAACAAGGCATCCTGAAATAAACCTCTCCTCCAGAATAATGCTGAATTGGATGGCAGTCATGCTTTCACAAAGGGAACTCTTTCTACTTCCTTTCTAATCCTGGAAGATAATTTCCAATTTACAGTTTAGTTCAAGGATGGTTGCAAAAATGAAAATCCCCCAAATCTTGCTTCATGTCAAGATAGCCATGTCTCCAGGAAAAGAACCAACTTTTATAATGTTAACACATTTGCCAAAGAAATGCTAACTGCTAGAGTGTCGGGTCCAATTAACTCTCCTCATTCTTCCATGGGGAGACCCTGGCTGTAATTATGTCCATGGGACATATGGAGTTTACTCTGACCCCATATTCTCTAATAAATTGGTTTGATGGTCACCACAAGATTCCCACGCATTAATCAGGAAACCTTACTCTGCCTGCTGTTACCATCAAAGTTAACTTAATGCCTTGGGGAGAAGGGACAAAAGGCCAATGTGATGGTGAATAAATAGTGAAGACTCCAGAAAACTTACCTGCTGCAGGATCTGAGTGGTAAAATTATTTCATAATTTTTTATATAATGCTCAAGAAATCTTGTACCACCAAATACTAATGTGGATGTATAGTTCACAATCTGTTGTATTTGTGTAGGGGACAGTGAAGAATGAGAAAGTGAGAAATTGAATACTCTTATCAAGAATAACCTAGTTTCACTAGGGCATTGAGCTGTAAAACCACCTGGAGTTTCACATAAAAAGCTTTGCCTTCTGGGAACCTCTCTGATCCATATTCAGATAAATCTATGTCATATTTCCCAAATGAGATGAACATAATTTGAAAGTATCCTTGAAGAAAACCATGACTCTCTAATATTTCAAGGCTTCTAAAAAATAACCAATAAACATAACTACACTAAATAAGGCAAATTCTACAACATAGAAAGCTGGTTAAAAATGGTATATAGTGAAGAGAGTATTGGACTTGTAGACAGATAAATCTAGATTCAAGATAGGAAAAAAAGAAAATATTATTAAGTACCTAATATGTGTAGGCACTATGCTAAATGTTTATAAATAGTGCTTCATTTCCTAGTTGTGTATACATGAGTAAAGCACTTAAACTTTCCTGTGCCTCAGTTTTTTCATTTTAAGTGGGGATATTACCCTACAGAGTTGTTGAAAGGATAAAATAAGAAAATGTATATAAAGCCTTAAAATATCATATAATATTATTATCCTCTCTTCATTGAGCCCTATTATTAAAGAGGAAAGAGTATTGGAAGATTCAAATTTACATCCAGATTCTACAACTTAGGAATAAGTAGTATGATAATGAATAAGTCATTTTACCCTCTCTGAAATCCAATTTTCCTCATCTGTAAAATGTCGAAAATAGTACTTATGCTACCCGTCTCATGGAGTTGTCATGTAAAAAGCCCTTTGTAAAATTTTAGAATGCTAATAGAAATGGGAGTTCTTGTCAACTTCCTTCCAGTCTAATTTCTATACCCCCAGGATTCTTGCTATTATCCATTCCCCATTCACAGGAAGGATTCTGGAGGTAGAAAGGGGAAGAGAATATTTAAAAGATAATAGAACTTTGGTGCTGAAAAAGATCCTGAAATTTAGCTTATCCTTTTCCCATTTATGCAGACAAGGAAACTGAGGCCAAGTTAAATAATTTACTCACATTCACCTAGTTAGTAAGTTAGTGGGAGGGTCAAGAGGGGATTCAAGGTTTTCTTACTCTAGTCCACCATTCACTGTACAAAGTTTTATTTTGTTATAGCTTTAACTGAAAATATTCTTTGAATATTTCTGAAACCATACTGGATCTGAATAATACTTTCTAGAAACCAAAGACTTTAAAGGAGCTTTCAAAACTTCCAGATAGTAAGCTTAGGGAATGAGTTATGTGTTTAGAATTAATTTATTTACCTTAGGCAAACCCCAAACCTCTACAGGAGCAAAACAAGCAGCCTCCATCTGCTTGGCTGGTTCATCTCTTCAACTTTCTTCTACATAATTCTATATTTAACCTTTGCTCCTCAAAAGTCATAAATTTTACTCTTTCATCTTTCCATCCTGTACAACAGTCTCCACATGACTGCAACATGTACAAAGATCTACCCCAAGTCCTGAATCTCGCCATCAATCTCTCTGTCTTTTTTATCACACCTTTTCCTCTTCTAGTTTCTTTCTCTGATTCTTTGCTTTTTGTTCCTTGATCCCTGTAGTCTGTAAATCACTTGGGATGCTGGATTTGTTTGTTTGTTTTTATTTTAAATTTTATTTAATTTGAATTTAACTTAAATTTAAATTTAATTTTTATTTTGTATTTCCACCAAGACAAAAGGGTGAGTGAATGAACAAGAAAACCAGATTCTCTCTACTTCATTCCCTTATAAAGCAGTCTTTTTTTTATGGCCTTTGGCTCTTGGACAAATAATTTAACATGCATGCACATCAACACACACATACACGCACTCTTCAGATGTTTCTCATCACAGCAGATTCACCCTTTGTGTTTATTGTAGATCCAGTGTGTAGCTGAGGTTAATGATCACCTACCCTCAGAGATTAGGAGGCCAAGCAAGAGTTCAAGCAGGACTTAAATGACAGAGGGGAGGGGCAGAGAGATGCAAGAGCCATGCAAGGGAAGTGGAAAGAAAAGGAGAGGGAGAAAGAGATGAGAGAATGAATTAATATACCCCTTACAACCTCAGGAGGAGGGGAACCTTACCTCTCAGCTGACATCCTGAGAGGAGGGGAATAAAGACAAATCACAATGTCTGTCTCTTATTGATTTGGACGCTTTTTTGTTTGTTTGCTTTTTAAGAATTCAATTGAATAATGATTTTTTTTCTAGCCTCCCCTTGGAGAACCTGGGTGTGAACAAACCATTGAGACTGATGCGTTTGTCTGAGCCCAAGAATCTTTGTGGAATTTTTTCAATTCTTCCATAGACATTGTGCTTCTGAACCTAATGGTGAGATGCTGTCAGCAGTCTCCTGTCCAGCAATTGCTTAGTTCTCTATTTCAGAATTGTCAAGTGCCTCACTATCCCCTACTGTCTCCCACTTATTTCTCTTTTTTTCCTCAGGTTCATTTTTTTCTGGACCTGAGAAGAGAAGGCTATTTCTTCCTTTTCCTGTTCCCCTTCCTGTGGCTCTGCTGGCACCAAGCAAAATAACAACAATAATTATAGAAAGGAAAAAAAAAAAAAAGAAAAGAAAAGTGATACGCCTGAAAATGGAGCTTCCCTGGATTTCCCACCAAGCTCCCTGTAAATCCCTCTGATAACCTTCCATCATCCTCCATGCAATCACATATGGGGATCCCAGGCTGTGGCAGGGCAGGGGAATGGGAGCTTAGGGGAGAGGAGGAAGAGGAGAGAAGGGGACAACATAAAGCAAGAGCAATACTGACCTTGAAACAAAGCTGAGCTTGTGGGCTCATTAATTTCTAAACCAGGTGAGGGAAAGATGGAAGAGAAAAATGAAAACACAATATATATTTATATACAGTACCTATATATTAATTATATATAGTTTGTATACTGCCTCACAAACATGTTGAATAAAAAAGGAATGGCATGGTGTGAGGCAAGAGGAGACAGCAAGGATATGAAAAATGAACAAAATGCAGCATGAGAAACAACGAGCATATTACACAAAGTTGTAGCTTGGCATTCATTCCTGCTTGGAGAGAACACTCTCCACTCTTTGCCACATCCCACTCCCCATTAGTGCAAATGGGTTTGCCCTTCACTTTGGCTGGGCTGGGGATGATGAGTTGGTGGCAAAGGGCCATGGCCCCTGTGTGGCGTCCCTTCCTACCTCTACTCAATCCTCCACCGAAGTCATGACCAAACTTTAGGGATCCCACAAGCCCCTTATTCCAATTCTCTTGGCAAAAGTGTCTGGGAGATGTCTTCCAGAGACAATGAGGTTCACTGTCTCAGGAAGAGATCTCCAGGATTCCCTTAGCCCCTAAATTGGTTCATGTATTCAGAAACCACCCCCTTCACAGGGCAGGGGGCACATATTCTGGGTTGACGGCCATGAAGGGAGGCTACACAGCAACTGTGCCCCTTTGCTGTCCATAGGGGAAGCATGCCATTGTCCAGATCAGGTAGGAAGAGGCTTTGGTTTATGAAGGAATTGGTGGTGAGATGGCTGTAACCTGGCTGGCTTGCTGGGATGCTGCAAGGGGGAAAAATTACACAAAAACTTCATAGAGGGACTACTATTTTCCTGAAACGAGATGCTGTTTCTCAAGCTTGCATCCATTCATTTGATGACACAGGAGTAGGACTCTTTTGGGGGTAATAAGCAACATGGAAATTTCCTAGGTATGTTTACACTGATATTTCCTTGAACTAAGCCTATGTGTTTCCTAAGGAGTTCAAGATCCAACCACAACACTATTACTGGCACTAGCCTTGGTGCAGAAGACCAGTCCCACTCGTGAAACAATATAGCATAAAATCACACTGAAAACACAGTGGAAACAGAGTCCTTTTGAAAAGTCGTCAAGGACATGTCCCAAAGGAACAGTCCCCATATGTAAATATGGGTTATGTGCTTGTAGGGAGAAGAAATGAAAGGGTTAGTAAAATCTTTAAAAAGAAAGGAGATATTTTCGTGTATGTTGAAGACATTTTGTTTTCTATAATCAAATACAAACTCCTCTATTTGATATTTAAAGTTTTCCCCAACTAGGTTTAATTATAGATTATTTTCCTTTGTGTACTCTTGGTCTAGCCAAGCTAGCCTTCTTGCTACTCCTCACATATGACATTGCATCTTTTGTTTCAGTGCCTTTGCATAGGCTGTCTGCAGTGCTAAAATATCTCTTCCCTCCTCTGCCCATTAAATCTTTAAGATCCTTCAAAGTTTAGCTCAGTTGCTACTCTCCATATTCTCTTTGAGGTCTTTCCTGGTACTCTCAGCCACTAATGCCTGCCCACTGGCCTGCCCAGCATTTATTTTCTAAATACATACATACATATATATATATATATATGTATATATATATATATACATATATACACGCATATGTATTTACATATATATAGAAATATATATATAAAATCTGTCCTATGGAATGTAGGCTCCTTAAAGGCAGGAACTATTTCTTTTTCTGCCTTTACACATCCAAAGTACCAAGCATAGTTACTAGAACAACATGTGCTTGTTTATTGGTTAAGGGAAAACTATATTCATCTGTATCTCTTCTTTTACATCCCCCCATATTTGGAAAGGATCACACCCCCATAATTGGAAAGGAAGGAAGTTGACCTACAAAGTTGCTGAATATATTACAAAGTCTTGCCTTTTCTGACTTAGAGGATTTACCGATACTAAGGGGCTACCTTCTGAGGGGTTACAAATTTAAACACAGTAAAATGAATAGCATAGAGATGAACACTGTGCTTCTGGATCTTGGAGAAGTTAAGACTAAATGGACACCTTCCTGAGGTAAAACAATAACATGAACTGGAGAGTATTAAATTTCAGCTTCCAGACCCGGGTGAAAGGGAAGATTAGTTTTTGAAATCTAAATATTCCTCTCATTGATAGATTGATAAAAGGAACTGGAATTACTAAGAAAATAGGCACTATCTCCCATCGTTTGGAGGGAAACATTGCTAAATATTTCTAGTTACATTGCCTTGATGGACTCATTCTGGATATCCTTTATAATAAATAAGCTTGTTCTAACTCAAGATAGCTAAAGTGTAGGAAATAGTAAGGGAAAAGAGATAATATGCCCCCATAGAGGCAGCATTTAGCCTTGGGGACCTCCAAAGGTAGGATCTTGACCCCTGGAATGAGGGATCCACTGAACTCAGCCAAAAGGCTGGGCTGAGAACTTTGTAGATTATGCTAATTCCTTGATGGTGCCTTGGCATATAATGAATCCTCTAGGTGAGGGTCTTTTGGAGAAAAGAAAAGCAGACTTAAATATGAATTTCAATTCCCCCATTTTCTTTCCCCAACAGATTATCTTTTTCTACTTATCTTCAAAAATTATTTTCTCCCTGTTTTAAAAGAAGCCAGCTACTGAGGAGAGGTCAGAAAACCCATAAAAGTAGTACTGCATATATCCTGGTCAAAATGTCTGGAGGACTCAGGAGGATGAAAAAAGGCCAATAAGTGGAAATAGCAATGAATATGTGTTGGGGAAGAGACTGGGGAACAATTCCAAGAGAAGGAAGAAATAGCCAATTTATCTTCTCAGATCTTGGTCCCCTTGGCTATGCCAATATCCACCTGCCAAAATTTAAAAAAAGAAAAAAAAAAGACTTGATAAAAGTTTTGTGCGATTGTAGGTGTCCTTGTATGGAGTTTCATTAGCATGGCTCAGCATGGACATAGCTGGGAGGGAACATGGAGATAACTTAGCCAAATATCTACCAGAGCAAGCCTTATATATCCTTGAGAAGTAAATGGTCATCTGGACTCTGCTTAAAGTCTCTACCCAAATAAACTACCTATTAAGGCAGCCCATTGCACTTATGACAGCACTGATTAGCAGTAAGTACTTTCTTATACTGAGCCCAAATCTGCTTCTCCAAATTTTACCCACTATACCTAGTTTTGCCCTATGGAGTCAAGCTAACAAAACTAGACCCTCTTCTAAATGTCAACCTTTAAAAGATTTAAAGATAGCTATCATGACACCTTATATGCTCTCTTTGCCAGATTAAATATTCCCAGTGCCCTTAACTAATCTTTTAGCATAATCTCTACTCCTCTTGTCATTCTTTTCAATTTACCCTGGTTGCAATCTAATCTGTCAATGTTCTTTCTAAAATGGGGTAGATAGAACTGGACTATTATTATGCAATAATTATAAAACATTATTACTGTAGATTTGGCCTGACCAAATCACATACAGATGGACTCTAACCTTCCTCGTTCTGGATACCATTCTTCACTTAATGTCATCCAAGATTACATTAGCTTTTCTGACTGTCATTTGACACTGCTGACTCATAATGAACTTAAAATATACTAAAATCATCATGCCCTTTTCACCAGAACTCTTGTAAAATCATGCTTCCCTCATTCTGCTTTTGTAGTCATTTTTACATTCATCCCCATAAAATGTCAACTTGTTTGATTTGGCCCATTAGTCTAAAAGGATGAAATGTTTTTGCATACTGATTCTATTGGTCTGTGGGTTGACTATCCTTCCCAACTTCATGTCATCTGGAAATTTGGCAAGCATGTCATGTATATCTTTATCCAAATCTTTGTTTGGTTGGGTTTTTTGATAGAAAGAACAAGAAAAAGTCATAGGACACTTAACTAGTATTCTCCCTCTGGAGATACATTTTTCCCTTTTAACAGTTTCTCAGAAATCCTTTCCTCATATTGAGTTCCCTTCTCTCCCCCTAAAGTTTAGCAAACAGTAAAATAAAAATTGGGATTATCATAAAGGGCATAGAGAACTTGGTCCTATAGGGCCCAAGGTTGTGGAGAAATTTTACAAAACTCCAGGCTTAAAGAAGGATGAATCAGTCATCTGAGTCTTGGAAATTCTTCCTGGTGACTGGACATTATGAAAATTCACTCAATAGATTTTGTTAAGATTGTTCCACCTTTGAGAAAAGTGTGAGAAACTCATTCTCTGTCTTCAAGCTATTGTACAAAAGGGTCAAGAAAGGAGGTCCACTCACCTGATGCAGACACCAACACAGCTGGCCAGGGGTGTAATGGGGGCATAACACAGTGATTTGCACATATTAAGTGCTTGATAAATATTTGTTGAATGAATGAGTGAATGAATGAATGGATTTTAACCATTAATTAGGATAATGGACTGCATAGATCATTCTTTATTCTTTTAGGCAACTTCCTTGCCACAAATACAGTTCCTAAGAAAATTCCATTGATCACTATCTTCTCTCATGAAAACTGAAGCTATCTATAATCCCAATTGCTTTTAATGTCTGTCTCACAAATGAAAGTCAGTTTCCCTGATGATACTCCCTCTAGAACAAACATTAGGAAAAGTGACTATTAACTATTTAGTGTATGAATCTAGCTTGAATAAGTCAGGGTGTTTTGCTTGTTTTTATCAGTCATCCACTGTGTCTCTCATATATAATCTGCTCTTCCCCACTCCATTCCACCCCATCCTTCTTACCATGCTGCTCACAAGATCTGCATGAGGAGAAAACTGTTTTCACAGTTGGGTTTCCCTAACACACTTTACCCATCTTTAGATAGACTCTTTTGCATGTTGTATATATTTGTGTTTCTTCTTACTCCCCCTTTGTCTCTTCTTACTTCTCCTCTGTCTCATATTACTGCTTTGGACTCTGACTAAAATCTCTACGCTCTTTCTCTTCCTCCCTTTTCTTCTCTTCACCATAAGTTGACCCCCCCATCCTGCCTGGGGTTCTGTCTCACCAAACAGTGTGATGCTGGCATTGGTGTGGCCTAGGTTGTTGGAGGCCACACAAGTGTAGTTCCCGTAGTCATGTTCTGAGACATTGAAGAAAATGAGCTTTGAGAGGAATGGTCTGTTTTCAACTTTCACTCGTTTCTGTCCTCCAATAAGCCTGGGATAAACAAAGGGGAGAAAGAAAGGGAAAGAAAGGAAGAGAAAGGGAGATGGTCAAAATTTCACTCATTAAAGCAAGACACTTTCTGAAATGTATGGCCCTCTCTCATTCTACCTTCTAATGACCTTATAACCATAATTCTTAATTCTTCCTGTTCATCATAGCATGATGTCACATATCATATATTCCTATTTCTCTGTTTTTGTTATTTTTTTGACCCTGAAGACAGTAATTGTTAGGTGGTCATCTCTGAGTTGATTACATACAGATATGCAATACACAATGTGTATCCATGGATATGCACATATAGGTATATTTACAAATATAAGTATATATATACATACATACATATATGTGTATAAACATATATATATATATATATATATATATACACACACATACATAAAACACATATGTGTCTTCTTTGAAAATAAGAATTCTAGCTGTGTGACCCTGGACAAGTCACTTAACCCCAATTGCCTCAGCAAAAAAAAAAAAGAAAAAAAGAAAAAAAAAAAAAGAAAAGAAAAGAAAAGAAAAAAAAACTGCATTTTTTGACAATTAGTCAACTAGTAAACAATAATACATACTATCTAGATTAATGTTCCCCTCATAATAGGTGCTCAAATCATGGACTTTGATGATAATGATGATGACAAAGATTAACAGAAAAATATCTGGAGGGGATTTGTTTCCTTATATGTGAGCAACATGATTCTTCTCTAGAGCTCAAAGCTTTTTACTAATGATTTTATTTCCCAATTCCTCAGACCTGGAAGGAAGTAAAGGCATAGAAATTACTATTTTTTCTCTCAGAGAAACTTGAAGGGCCGTAAGGTATATTTTATAGGAGCATAGGGCACGTGTTGATGGAAGGAAACAAATTTAGAGAATGTAATACTCTAGGATATTCTTCTATTCATACCTTGCTGATCTTAAATATAACTTTCGGCTTGGAAAAGAAGTAGACATACTCTAGGACCTTTGTAAGAGATCTTTTTTAACTGCCTGTAGAATATGGCTACTGAAGAAGCATATTTAGGGTCTTTGGGAAGATGAATGAATCTGACTAAACGATATGGAGAATCAAAGAAATTCATTCTTTGGAGAATACTGAATTCTTACAGAATTCTAACAGAAAGACTGTTAAATGTTCCAATTAGAGACATCTGGGAGTGAGGTAGAATTTTAGACTTGAGTTAGAAAGAATTAGGTTTGAATCCTGTCTTAGATACCTGTCTTGTGACCCTGAACAAATCATTTAACCATTGTGAACTTCAATTTCCACAACTGAAAAATTGAACTAAAAATAGCACCTGCCTCACAGAGGTATGGTAAGAATCAAATGAGAAAAATGTTTGTAACAAGTTTTACAAGTCTTAAAGGACTCTGCCAATGTTGTTCCATTGTTTTTCAGTCATGTCAGACTCTTTGTGGCTTCTTTTGGTATTTTTCTGACAAAGATGTTGGAATTTTCTTCTCCAGCTCATTTTACAGATAAGGAAACTGAGGCAAACAGAGCTAAATGATTTGCTAACGATCTTACAGTAAGTGCATGTTTGAGGCTACATTTGAACTCAAAAAAATGAGTCTCCTTGACTGCTAACCCTGGAATTTTGTCCACTATGCCACATTGCTGTTCCAATACCAATATGAGGTATTATTAGTAATTAAGAATCTCCTATCATTCTATAAAGTATAAAGAAATTTAGTGAAAATACAATCTTTTGTCTTCTTTGAAGCAATTTGTCTGTCCATCTTTAGAGTCTGTCCCTATGGTCAGGATGATAATGTTTCTGGAAAAGAGCTGAAATGAAAATGTAAAGAACTCAGCAAAAATTGTTTATCCAGGGCACTCTTGGTTCAAGTAGCAAGTGTGAACACCTTGGATGTGGTTTGAATAGATTAGTTGAGTTTGGGCAGGACATTTGTCAAGGAAACTAGCCAAAATAAGAGATTGTCAAGTTCAATTCAAAAACATCAAATTCCTGTTATTTATTTAATGTATTTGATATTTTACAGTTTCTTTGAGGTCAAATTTGTTGTGAAGAGAAAGATAGTAAAGGTCACAGTAATGAAATAACTTGCCCAATGTCAAACAGGCAAGGTCAAAGTGACATTTCTAAACCTTGAACTCAGGTGTTCTGATTTCATACAATGAACTCTTTCTATTAGACTACATTCTCTCTCATGCAAAACTATCTGGATAGGGTTCCAACAGACAAAAATGGGAGTAGAATTCCTGCAACAAGTAACTTAAATTCTAAATTAAATGTCTCTAAAAACATATAGCATGTTCATAAATAAGTAGAAGAAAAATTTGAGAAAGGGAAAGGGCTAAATCAATTGTGAGTGGGAAGAGAGGTTTCTTGGAGAACATGGTACCAGAAGCAACAAAATTCTGAGAACAGAGATTAGTAGTGAAGGTAGGTATCTACTCATTGGAGACAGTTTGTGTAAATACCCAGAGCAGGAAGATGGAATGTTAAATTCTGAGACTAACTAATAATCCAGTTTGGCTGGAACATGGAATATTTGAAAAAATGTAATGTGAAATAAGACTAGAGGGGCCAGGAATTCAAGGCCCCTCAAAATCTGGCACCAACCTAAAGAATTTTTTTTTCTTACAGTGAATCACTGGATGTTTTTGAGCAAAGGACTGACATGATCAAATCTAGTAAAGTTATTTTGGCAGTTTTATAGAGAATGGGTACATTTAGGAGAAGGAGAACCACTAAGGATTATTAAAATAGGTGAGAATGATAAAGACCTAAGTGAGGGTTGTAGTCTTGGAATTAGAGACAAGGGGGAAATGTAAGAGATGTTGCAGTGTTGAAACCCATAGAATTTAAGCATTTTTTTGGTTATGCAGAGAAGAAGGGCTATTGGAGAGGATAGAAGAGAGAATAACTTCAAGAGAATGTACATAATGATTGGGAGAATGATGATGCCTGAACAGAAATAGAGAATTTGAGAAGTTTGTAGGAAGGACAGAATTAGGAAATATGATGAGATCTGTTTTAAGCCTGAGATACTAATGAAATCTACACTTGGCAATGCTGAACAAGTAATTGATAAGGAACTGGAGTTCAGGAGAGAAATTAGGGAACCATATGTAGATTTTGAAGTCATCTGCATAGAAATGATACTTAAACACACAAAAAAGATGAGATCACTAAGGGAAGATTATAAAATAGGTAAGAAAAGAAAGTCCATACATAGAGTGGAATGAATAATGATTCAACAAAGGACATTGAGCAAAGACAGATAAATGAACAAGGAAATGATTGTGCCATGGAAGCCTAAGAAGGAGAAAGAATACAAGTTCTTATTGCTCCAACAAAAGAGCTCAATATTTTGAACAGACTTTGAATTCCCAGGATATTGCAACTGTCCACTGGGGTACAGCTGGGGGTTAAATCAACAATCTGGGGAGACAGGGATCATACACAAGAACCCTAGCAATAGGAATTTTCCTCTGACTATAAAAACTATAATAACAATGTAATTTGTGTATCACTAAATATGAAATGAATGTGGCATCACTCTCTGCTTTAATAATTCTGAACTCTCAGGAATGATATTTGGTCCCCATCTTCTAGGGGACAACCGAGTAAATAAAGCTGGCCTGTCAAGGAGGCTGCTTTTTGCCCTCAACTTCCCCCCTCCCCCTTCTTGTGTGCCATTCCTCCATCATCCATCAGGTGCTGAGGCTTGCTTCACATGAGACTTGAGTTGTGAATTGAACACAGGTTGTGTTATGAGGAGAGACACTAATCAGGAGGCAGGTTCCGGCTTGACAGCTCTGAAATGTCTTTAGCTAAGAGCAGAGTTGGGTGGCCTGACAGCACTTTGCGGCACTTTGCAGCTTTTGGAATCACAGGCTTTTCTTTTCACAGTGTAATTCCTCCTGTCTCCCAAGCCAATTTGTCCCCAGCTCCTCCTCCCCCTTGCTGGGACTCGATGTTTCTCAGTTCATCTCTGATCTTTCCCCTGGCTAATTTGTCCCTGCAATGGAGCAGCCCCTATTAAGGGGCTGACTCCTTTCCTTTCCCCTAGATTGACAATGTCTATAGGGAGATGGGGATGCCTAAATCCACTATGTAGATTCAAATCCTCCACCATAAGCCATCCAGAAACTGACCATTAGAAACCTCCCTCCAATTTGCCTTTGATGATCGCCCACCTACTGAAAATTGAGAAAGAGATTATTTCAGTGTCTCCAACCCGCCCCAGTCCAAATACCCATTTCCCTTGGCCCTGACTGAGCTGTAGGCTCAGCCACTGACATCATTTGGCAGGCTTAGGAACATGAGAGAGTTTGTCAATGACAGGAAGCTCAAGAGCAGCGAAGTTCTGATTAAGTCAGATGCCAAGGAGAATGACAACTCCCTCAAATGGAGGAAAATAAAATATATGGATAATAATAGCTAGCATTCACATGGCACTTTGAGCTTTGTAAAGTATGTTGTGATAATAAGGATTTGAGAGAAATTATTATTTTGATATCATAACTAACAACTGATTAAAAAAAGTAAGACAAGGGTTTTTTTTTTTTTTTTATTTCATCATTTAGCACCCAGATCCTGGAGGTCAGTCAGCTGGTCTCTGAAGGACATGGCTGATTGATCATTTGTGCTTAACACTCTGGGAACATTCTCAGAGTTCCTCAATTTAAAGTGGAATCCCACTCAACTAGGAGACCTTGCTTCTGTTTAGAGGATAAACAGAATTTAATCTGGGTGAATTCTTGCTCCAAGAAAATAAGCCTCTGTTCTTGTACTCCTCCATAGTAGTTCTGAGTGACCCAGCTCATGAAAGAGAAAAATCACTAGAGGGACCTGAATGAAGATAGATTCCCTTAACCAGGTTGCTGGAGGTGACTGAATCTCAAGATCAAGTCACATTCTCCACAGGAGAAATTATAGACTACCTACCTTCCCATTAAATGTCAAAAATTAGAACTGATTTTAACTTGTTGGGGCAAATCCTTTCCCAAAAATATATTAAAGCTTTCAGTCTCTCCATGATTAGTTTTAGGTAACCAAAACTATAAATTTATTTATTATTAACTAGCCTAATTAATAAATTGACTAATAATTGCCCAGAAACTAATTTTTAGGCTTTTTATTAGTCACAGAGTCATCAATACACTTTGATCTCCATTTTATCTCCATTTTACAAAATAAGAAACTGAGGTTGGGAGAGATTAAATAATACATTCAATGTGTAGTAGCCAGTAAATGTCTGAGAAAAGACTTAAACTTAGATCTTCCTGCCTCCAGATATGTACTCTATTGTGAGACAGAAACTGAGAAAAGACAGACAGAGACAGAGATAGGCAGTGGTAAAGACAGAAAGACACAGAAATGTAAAAAAAAAAAGTGGGGGGGAGAAAGCAGAAAGGAAATAGAAGATAGGATAGGAGAGGAAAGAAAAAGAATGGAGAAGACAAGTATCAGCAGAGTAACACAGACAAAAGAAGCATAAAATTCCTGTATATCAGCAACCTTTAGAAACCTCATATTATGCTTTCTTACCTTCAACTCATCAGTAACAGCAGATGGTGCTGCCCCTTCTACAGAGATAGCAAGAAATTGGGAGAAGTGAAAGAGAAAGTATTCTTTTCGTTTTCATTTACCTATTACTGTCTATTTTTACTTATCACGAGTTTCATATCCCTCAATACCTTTTCTTTTTTCCTTTCATTTTATTTGTCTTAATTTTTTTTTCCTTCCAAAAAGAATCGAAATCAGGGAATGTGTTTAGGGCAAATATTCAGGGGTTTCCATTTTTCCCTTCACCTCTACTAGTAAAGGAAATCTACCAAAAATCCCCTCATACTTCAGCTCCCTTCCTAGTTCTCTGAGGAGAAATCTGCTAAAATGGGATTCCCAAGAGTATACTCTTTATTCAGTGAAAGAGTATCATTCCTTGGGCAGGCTAAGTGGCAGAACTTTTTTGTTCTATTTTTTGCTCTGCTCCAACCTCTGTACTTTGTCTGTGTTTTGTCTTCTTTATCTATAACTTGGGAGTTGTGCATCTGACATCCCTCACTGAAGGATTTAGTTGGAGTCAGCCTTGATAAATGAAGTGACTGCTATGTCATTTGGAATCAAATTTGGAGAATTGTGAATCTAATGACAAAATGACTTGATGATAAATAAATCCCAAATCAAGTTTGGTTTAAGAAAAGAAATTGTGACAGCAATAATTCTCCGACTAAGACAGGAAACTCTTCTTCTGGCCCTCTCCTTCTGCCTCCTCATCCTTTTTTTTTTTTTTTTTTTAAATCCCATTGCTAATCCACAACCTTCTCTTCACTTGGTCACATTCTATTCTCTTTGAATATTTCTTTTGATTTTTGAGAACCCTTTCATTGCCAGTTTAAGGCACTTGACACTCTCCCTTTGATTTAACAGAATGTTTCAGGCCCAGAGATTGGGTCTTCTATGTGTCTTTATTTTTTCAGCTGCTTTACAATAATTATTTGATATTCATAATGTTTCCTGCCCTTATTGAAAGAGGAAGACCCTGAGCTGAAAGGCTTCCTTTCAACTCCTTATAGTGAGGAGTTTTAATCTTGGCTAAATCATAACAAATATCCCAATAACACCCAATACAATAGAAAGAACTAAAGCCCTAGATTTTCCCTACACTTCCTGTCATCTTTCCTCCTTTGGTGAGAGAATAGGATAGCCTGATACAGAGCCTGGACTAAGTTAGGTCACTGACCCTTCCTTACAAAGCTACTGATATTCTCTGTGGTTGAACTGCAGACCTATTGAGTAAGTGTGACTTCTTAGCCCCACCCAGTGTTGTCTTGTCCATCCCTAACCTCTTAACAATCTTGAGAAAAAGTTAAAAATAGTCTGAGGCAGCAAACATCTTTCTCAGGTTTTTCACAGAATTTCTAGTACTTCTGATAGCCTTTCTTTATGTTTTGCTTTCTTGTATCTGATTTTCTTCAGTTCATGGGTCAGAGACTGTTGTGTCTAGAAGTATTAAAAGGGTGTAATTCAGGAATCCCAAACAAAGTGTTAGCCCCTGCTGGTTTGCTTTGATTTTGTTATTCTCATATAGAGAGAAGATTGGGAACAAGTTTCACCAGAATTCATTTCTACTCATAAGATTATAGTCTGGAGGTTTGAGGGAAATGCCTCTTGTCCAGTTAGATTTTTTACCTTTTGTCATCCTTATACCACTGGAATTCTGCTGAAGGCACAGCAGATGCTTCACACTGCAACGTTCCCTTCTGTCCCACAGCAACTCCTGTGCTCTTAGCCTCTGAAATGTAGGGTGGGTCTAGAGAGAGAGAGAGAGAGAGAGAAAACAAGAACATTCTGAAGGTCAACTTTTAATGTTCTTTGGCTTCACATTTCACCACCAGCCCTCTTCCTAACTACCATTCATTGCCAATTCCTCCCATATACCTATGCCTCTTCTTGTTCCTTGTTTGTCAGGAGCTCTTCTCCCTCAATCTTGCCTTACTTGATATCATTCTCCACCTACTCCCCTGTACAATACCATTTTCTTTGTCTTCCTTGAAGCACCTTAGCTTTCCAGTCAATTAAAAGTCATTTGTTTTAAGAATATTCTTTTAAGCATTTAATGATAGCACTTCAGCTATCTGACTATGCAGGAACCAAGTTGAGGAACTCAGGTTGAAAAGATTCCTATGTCATGCTAGCCAGCTCAGCTTGGCCCAGGGGAATGGATAAAGCTTCTCTTTCCTGCTGCAGTGCATGGATGATCTAAGTAAACGATTCCTCCTTCTACCTATCATGGATCCCACAGCCTTCTTATTAAAATGAGGGAAGAGGAGAACCTATAAACTACTCACAGTTCACGGTAACTTTGACTCTCCTCACCACTGGTGCTGCTACATCATTGGAAGCACTGCACTCATAATCTCCAGACTGTGCTCGGGTGATGCCCTGAATTTCCAGGTACTCATCTTCACTCATGAAGCCAACAGCTGCAAGAAGAAACAGAGAAATGTTTTGGGACAGGGTGGGAGGAAGAGGAGAAATAAGGATCAAAGAACTTGGAACTGGAAGACAACTTAGAGATCACTTGGTCTAGCCACGTCACTCATTTCACAGACAAGAGAAATGGTTTTGAAATGAAAATGATTTTCAATTCAAATGAATTTCAATTTGAAATAAAAATGATTTTCCAGAATCACATTAGAGCAGTGGTTCTCAAAATAAAAGGTCCCCTAAGACTCCTTCAGAAATTCTGTGAGACAACAAGATTATGTGATGATCAATCAACTCTGATGGACGTGGCTCTTTTCAACAATGAGGTGATTCAAAACAGTTTCAATGGTCTTGTGATGGAGAGAGTCATCTGTACCCAGAGAGAGGAGTGTGGATGACAACATAGTATTTTTACTTTTTTGTTGTTATTTTCTTACATTTTGTTTTTTTTTCTTCTTTTTTTTTCTTTTTGATCTGATTTTTCTTGTGTAGCCTGATAATTGTAGAAATATGTATACAAGAATTGTATATGTTTAACATATATGGGACTACTTGCCATCTAGGAGAGGGAATGGGGGAAGAGAGAAAGAGAAAAAAATTTGGAACACAAAGTTTTGCAAGAATTAATGTTGAAAACTATCTATGCATGTGCTTTGAAAGTAAAAATCTTTATAAAAAGAAATTCTCTAAGATTAAAACCTTTTTCATAATAATATTAAGACTTAAAATTTAATATATATCAATTAATATCTCATATTATCAAAAATTCTTAGAGGGCCTTGATACATTTTAAGAATGTAAAGGGGTCCTGAGACAAAAAAGCTTGAAGAATACTGCAAGTCTAGTATTCTTTTCACAATAACATACTCTAGGATCTGGCTTAGGGAGTAAGCTACAATAATGGGGCAAAATGTTCATAGTATCTACACAGCATTAAGTTATTTTTAAAGATTGATTACCCTAAATCTCAAACTATCTCTGATACTCCTACCTACTACTCTCTCACATTCCCACAGGACCTACAACATTATTTGAATTCCTACCAGTTTTGAGTATGATGCTTAGGGAACTGCTGGTTTATAATATGTGATTTGTCCTATTTCCCTTTGAAGTGTCATGCTCTTACCAAACAAATTCCTGGGTCAAAAATACACTCAGATCATTATACATGGCAACAAGAAGATTATACAATGATCAGTTCTGATGGATGTGGCTCTTTCCAACAAGGAGGTGATTCAGACCCGTTCCAATGACCTTGTGATGGAGAGAGCCTCTGCACCCAGAGAGAGGCTGTGGGGACTGAGTGTGGATCACAACATAACATTCTCCCTCTTTTTGATGTTGTTCGCTTGCATTTTGTTTTCTTATTCATTTTCTTTCCTTTTTGATCAGATTTTTCTTGGGGAACGAGAGAATGGTATAAATATGTTTACACATAACATGTATAACATATACGGGATTGCTTGCCATCTGAGGGAGGGAAGGAGAGGAAAATTTGGAACACAGGCTATGCAAGGGTCAATGTTGTCAAATTATCCGGGCATATGTTTTGAAAATAAAAAAGCTTAAAAAAAATACACTCAGTTCTGGGATATGCTAATACATTGGTATCTATGTAGTAGAAAAAACACTAGATTGAAATCAGGCGCCTGGATTCAAATCTTGTCTTTGCTGATTACTACAAGGTGGTCAAGTGGAAGGTATTTCATCTCATCATCTTATTTTCTTCATCTATTAAGATAACCATAAGATCTCTTCAATTTCTACATTCCATATCTCATGTCTTGTAATCTCATATTTATGGATGTAAGTCTGTTAAAATAACTAAAGTAGCAGCTACATAGCAATAAATAAAGAACACAACAATGCATAGAAAAAGTACAACCACTAAGAGTAAAGGAAAGAGCAATGGTCAAATAGAATCATGGATAGTAGCGAGAGGCGCAGAAGAGAGAGAGAGAAAAGAGGATTTAGAGAACCAAATTCAATTACCAACCTATAGGTTCAATAGCTACTCCATAAGGTAATTTATCTGAAGGAACCACTTAACTGAGGGAGTCTCTCTCCATAGAGCTGATGTGATGAACCCTCAGAATTTTAACATTCTGAAGGCTAGAATATAAACTTTGTTAAGATTTTCTAGATAGTTGGTAAGGCAACTCAGTGAGTGCCAATCCATAAAAATATGAGTGAAGACCTTTGCTTGTTATCATTTTCACTACCTTCTTTTTGAATACTGTTTTTTTCAACTTTAACAAACTTTATTGTAAATCACATTTTCAGGATCTGATCTACCTAGAAAATTTACCTCTACATCTAGTGGTTTCCCCTACCATTCTTTATATTCTAAAGTATGTGGATCAGGGCAGCGGCTTGTCTTCTATGTGCTTTGAAGAATAACACTTTCTTGTAATGTCCTGCTTATCTATCTATCTATCTATCTATCTATCTATCTATCTATCTATTTTGTGGGGGAGTTGAAGAGAACTGGGGCCTAGTAATGGGCTTTTGAATTTGGGATAGAAACTGGCTCTCAGGCAATCCTATTCTCAGACATAGTCTAAATTACTAATACCATGCTTTCTTCTTTGTTATAGTTCTTCAGTTGAAAGGAAGGAAAGATCTTAGAAAGATCTTAGTAAGTTGTCAGGAAATCATCTACCAATAAGACTTGGATATATAAAAAATTTCCATAGTAACTGCTTTTAACTTCTCTGATACAGGAAAAGCTCTAGCACTCTCCTCTAACCTTTCAAACAGGCCCCCCCCCCCCCAAGTTAGAGTGTCTTCTAAGATCTCTGCTTTTCTCAGACAAAAAAAGCAAATGGGATTAACTCTTTCCAATGATTCTTACAAGAAGAAACTGAAGTGGGTCATACTAAACTTAGATATGAGATGAAATGAGAAAGGGCAGTGACCACTGTTCCCCCACCCCACAAAAAAATGAAAGGTATGTTATTCTTCCAGACCAAAATAGCCTGTCTTCTAAGAAATATTCACTAATGGGGTTATCAGTCTTTGGAATAATGGAATAATGATTTTGATAATTGTAAGCATCAGTTATCTTCTGATGAGATTCTTTCTATTAGTCAGTAATTATTCCTGAGGCATAATTACTAAAAGTTGCCATCTTACATGTATGATCCCTCACACCTGCACATTAGGTATTCAACAACCAACTTTACACTGAAATAGACTGTAGATACCCAAATATATAGTAATATTGTCCATATCTAATTTCTAATCTCCCTGAGGATGACAGACTAATGAGTACATCAGGCACTTTTTAAAAAATCCATGCTTGTTAATAAGATGTTCTTAGAACCTGTCCTCAACCTTTGCTGTTGAAAAGAGAGAAAAATGGGAAGACATAAGATTTCACATACAGTATTCTTAGAAAACTATCTTTCATTAAACTACTGCTAACAATAGCAACTTTCCATCTAGTACCATGGTTACCTTGACCTTGTTAACTACTGTTGTAACATGACAAGAGGTGATCAGTCAGCACAGATTTAAGCTCAGAAGAGCTACTTCAACTGAAATGAGGCTTGATGAATATTGGTGCAAAAAAATAAAAATACTATATTAACGAGGAGAGTATAGCAATATGCATAAAGGTCATGGACTATGACCAGGTAGGCTTTAAACCAGGAATGAAGGACTTGTTCAATATTAAGAAAACTATCAACTTAATTAACCCTATCAATAACGAAAACAACAAAAATTATATGATTATTTCGATAGATTTAGAAAAAGCTTTTGACAAAATACAACGCTCATTCCTATTTTAAAAAAAAACTTGAGGAATAAATGGAACTTTTCTTAAAATAAAAAATAAAAATAAAATAAAATGTAATAAAAGTCTTATCTATAATGGGGATGAGTTAGAATCAGGAGTGAAGTAAGGATACCCATTATCATCACTAATATTCAATACTATACTAGCATTGCTAGCTGTAGCACTCAGATAAGAAAAAGAAATAGAAGGAATTCAAATAAACAATGAGGGAAGAAAACAATCATTCTTTGCAGGTGATATTATTGTATATTTAGAGAATCCTAGAAAATAAACTAGAAAACTAGAAACAATAACTTCTTTAAAGTTGCAGGACACAAAAATAAACTTATATAAATCATCAGTATTTCTGTATATTAACAAGAAAGTCTAGCAGAAAGAGATTGAAAGAAAAATTCCATTTAAAATAATTGCAGATGATATAAAATACTTAGGTATTTACCTGTCAAGACAAATCCAGAAACTCTATGGATATAATTGCAGAACTCATGCTACAAATAAACTTAAATATAAACAATTGAAAAAATATCTATCACTCATGGTTAAGTCAAGCCAATATAATAAAAATGATATTTAAATAAATTTACTTATTCAGTGCAATGCCAATTAAACTACTAAAAAACTGTTTACAGAACTAGAAAAAAATAATAACAAAATTCATCTAGTACAGGGGTGGAGAACATCCTACCTGCTGGTCACGTAAGGCCTGCAAAATCTTTTGGTTTGGCCCTGCCAAGGCAACTGCAGATGATGATAAGCTGAAAGCTAGGTACAGTGTTGAAGTTGATAATTTGGTATGACCTGTGAATATTGTTATAAATATCCAAATGGCTCTTGGCAGAAAAAAGTCTCCCCACTCTTGATCTAGAATAGCAGAATGTCAAGAATATCAATGAATTAATGAAAAATAATGTTAAAAAGGTAGTTTAGTAGTAACAGATCTCAAACTCTATTACAAATTGTTACTGCTACACTACCTTCCTTATGTATATCAATGGCATTGATTGGGTATATAGTAATAAATGGCCAAAGTGCTCTAGTGTTGAGAAGGTCCAGGCTTTCAGAAGAAAAGTTCAGTATTTGACAAAAATTGCTGAGAATGAGAAATAGAACTGCATCTCATACTCCTATACCAAGATAAGGTCAAAGTAAGTATATGATTTATACAAAGAGGATGATATCATAATCAAATTAGGGGAGCATGGAATATTTTACCTGTCAGATCTATGGATAAGGGAAGAATTTATGACCAAATAAAAGACAAATAGCTTTATGGGATATAAAATTAATAATTTTGATTATATTAAATGATGAGAAAATCAAACATTGATTTAGCATATTATATTTGGTTTCATTCTGTAATTCATTTTATTCTATGACTTCCTGAACTGTGTTTATTTGTGTCTCAATTAAGTTCAGAAGTTCATGAGTCTAGAAGTTTAGTTTTTCTTTCTGAATTATGTCTAAAAGTTGCTTTACTATGAATCACTTTAATTGAAAGAAAACTGTTATACTACTAGGTGCCCTTGTACAATTAGAAGAAATCTGCTATTCTTGAAGAATGCAGGTGGATACGGAGGAGTCTGGTTTGTTATCTCTCTACACTGACATTCCTTTAAGAAAGTCTGGTTTGTTATTGTTTGAACATTTACCAACTCTGGGAAAATGGTGGAGTAGGTTGGCAAATTTCAAGCTCTCCAGATTTCCCCCACAAAGAGAACAAATTTGTGCCTCAGGGCGAACATAAACTGGTGAAAAATCATGAAGACTTTGGGCAGAACAGGGATCCTCCTGTACAATCCAATAAGATCTGAAGAAAGACCCCCAGGAGAGGATTAACTTTTGTGTAGTACAAGCACCTCAGGGCTAGCTCTACAGAAACACCAAGTGAGGAGTCCAGGGGCTAGCCCAGTGTGGCTGCAGCCTCAGCAGGAACTACAAAGACTTTTACCTCCTGGACAGCATGAGAAGTTGGGGGTATGCCTCGGGAAAACTGGGGGGACTTGGCTGATTGGGAATGCCAGGCCCAGCTGTGCTGCAGAGATGTGGCCTTGGGTGAGAAGGAACCAGAATACCCATGAGTGTGGAAACAGCAGGGCAGAAACACTGTTGGCTGTGGACACTTACAGGAGGATGGCATTCTTGGTTTGGGGTTCCTGGGCAGAGGGGAGAGCTGAAGGGAAGCTAGAGGCACCATCCCCCTGCCCCATGATTAAAGGTGCTTACAATAATACCACTTACTAAAATAAAACAAAATGAACTAGCAAAAAAGAAAGAACCCAATCATAGAAACTTACTATAGGAACAGGGAAGACCCGGGTTCATCTTCTGAAGTAAAAAAAGGTTCTATCCCAAAGACTAATGTGAAATGGCTCCCTGCCCAGAGAGAATTTATAGAATTCAAAAAAATAATTTAAAATCAAATGAGAGACATTATAGGGAAAAATTAAATAATCCAAGAAAACCAAGATTATGAAAAAAAAGTTAACCAACTAGAAAGCTAGATTCAGCCTCAAAGATGAAAATAATTCTTTGAAAATTAGAATCAGGCAAGAAGTCAGTGAAGTTATGAGAGACCAAGAAATAACAAAACAGATTATAAAGAACAAGAAAATGGAACAGAATATGAAATATCTTATAAGAAAAATGACAGATATGGAGAACAGATCAATAAGAGAAAATATTAAGATATTTGGACTACCTGAAAGTTGTGACCAAAAAACAAACAAACAAAAACCCTTGACACAATAATGGAGGAAATAATCCAAGAAAATTGTCCTGGAGTGATGGGACATAAAGGAAAAGTAGCTATAAAAATAAAAATAATCCACCAATCAACACCTCAACAAGATTCCTTGTCGAAACACACAGGAATATTATTGCCAAATTTTGAAACTCCAAAATCAAAGAGAAAATTTTGCAAAAAACAAGGAAAAAACCAATTCAAATACAGTTGAGCTACAATTAGAATTGTACAGGACTTATCAGCAGCTACAATAAAAGACTGCATAAAAGATGCTGGAATCATATCTACAGACCATCAAAAGAACTAGGCTTGTGGCCAAAAATATCAGATCCAACAAAGTTATCTATAATATTGAATGGGAAAAAAATGGACATTCAACAAACTTACAGATTTTGAGGACTTTCTATCAACCAAACCCAAACTTAATAGAAAATTTAACATATAAGAGCCAATATCAAAGGTCAATTTCAAGGAATTCAACATGGACAAATTGTTTACTCTTTTAAACAACTATGTATATACCAAATATATACAATATGTTTAAAATTCACATTAACAATAGGGTAGCTCAAAAGAAAGATTGGCAAAGTTAAGATACAAATAGTAATTATGTTACACAAATGAGGTGCAGAGGAAGAATAGACATAGAAGAATTAAAGCAAGAAGGAGGGCTTGTAATTCTGAAAATCTACTCACATTAGGAATGCGTTTAAAAGGCAATACTATATATCTATATCTATATCTACATCTATATATCATGTAGAGTATAGCTCCCTCCAAAATCTGTAAAGAAATAAGAAGGGAAGGATTGTAGATGAGGAAGCAAAGGATGAGGAAAGAGGACAAAGGAGGAATCCATAGATTGGGAGAAGTTAAGTAATAGCAAAGCAAGTTAAGGAGCAGATGTGAGGTGTGTGTGTATATGTGTACATGTATATATAAATCTACATATGTATACATAAATATATCTTTTCTTAACATAGCTTGCTATGGGTGATAGTGAGGATAAAAATGGGAAAAAGAATGAAGTAAAGTGTGTAGCAGAGAACAAAAGAACAATTTACAAGGAAATGAAGAAAAAATGGACATTCATGAACATAATTCTTCTACTTATATATATATATATACACACACACACACACACGCACACACACATACACACTTTCTTGATCTGGTAATTTGTTCTTATATATTTTGTATCCTCCCTGATATTCTGCTGGGCATATGACTGTATTCTTGTTTGATTTGTATTCCTTTTCTGTTTTTTCTTTTTTTTCTTATTCTCTCTTTTAAAATGAAACACATTTTTAAAAAATAAATTTAAAAAATAATTAAATTAAATTTAAAAAATTTTTAAATGAACATTAACTAGCCATGCAGATAGATAGCACCAATGAATTTTCCATAGAAACAAGAGAGAAGGAGGGGTTCTTGTTAGCTCTACATTTCAACCAATAATTGTTCTCTTATACTTCCCAAACCCACATGAAGGCTAGTAAAGTCTCATTTGGTGGTATTTTTTGGCTTATAGAGGAGTTAAAAAGACCCTTTTTTTATTGGAAATTTCTAGTCTTAGCAATAAATTGAATGTGCATAGAACTTTTGCTCAGTTTAATTTCAATTGCAACAATTAAAAAATTTTTGCACAAGAAAACCAGTGCAACCAAGATTAGAAGAAAAACAGGAATTGGGGGATAGGGAAGGTTTACAGCAAGTTTTTTTGATAAAGGATTCATTTCTTAAATGTTATAAAGAACTAAATCAAACTTATACGAATATAAGTGATAATGGTCAAAGGATATGAATAGTTTTCAAACAAAGTAATCTAAGCTATGAATAGTCTATATGACTATTATATATTATATATATTATATTATATATATATTGTCCATGTTGAGTGATTTAGAGCATTTTAGTCATATAATATATTACATGACTAAAATGCTCTAAATCACTATTGATTAGAGAAATGTAAATTAAAACAACTCTAAGGTACTACCTCATATATATCTGATTGGCTAATATGACAGAAAAGTAAAATGATAAATGTTGGAGGGCATATGGGAAAATTGGGATATGAATATACAGTGGAGAAATTAAACACCCAAGAGCAATTTGGAACTATACCCAAAGAGCTATAAAACTGTGTATACTCTTTAGGACACTAAAGAGTGTGGGTCTGTATCCCACACTATCCCAAACTACTGGGTCTGTATCCCAGAGAGATTTTAAAATAGGGAAAGAACTTATTTGTACAAAAATATTCATCGTAGCTCTTTTCGAGGTGGCAAAAATTAGAAATTGTCAGTTGCAGAATGGCTAAACGAGTTATGGTATATATGGTATATGATTGTAATGGAATACTATTATGCTATAAGAAATGATGAGCAGGCTGATTAAAAAAAAAAAACATGGACTTACATGAACTAATACAAAGTGAAGTGAGCAGAATCAGAAGAACATAGTACACAACAACAGCAACATTGTACAATGATCAACTATGAATAACTTAGCTATTCTAAATAATATAGTGATCTAAGACAATTCTCTAGAACTTATGGTAAAAAATGCTATATACCGCCAGAGAGAGAACTGATAGTTTGAATGCAGATCAAAGCATGCTTTAAAAAGCAACAACTTTCTTCCTCTTCTTGTTTTATCTGTTTTCCTTTGTAATATGGCTAGTATGGAAATATGTTTTTCATGACTGCATATGTATAATCTATAGTAAATTGCTTATCTTCTCAAGGAATGGGAAAGAGAGGGAGGGGGAGAGAGAATTTGGAACTTAATTTTTTTAAATGAATGTTTAAAATTGTGTTTACATCTGAAAAAATAAAAGGAAAATAAAGGGAAAAAAAACAAAAATAAGGGTTAAGATAGTTTTTCCCCTTAATCACATTAACTTGAACTTAGATCACCTTTACATTATAATTATCTGGAACAATTTCCCCTATAGAGAGAACTTTCCTGATACATGGACTGATGGTGGAAGGATTACTATGAACTTGGTGTAACAAAGCATCTGATCCTATAGATATCTTACTGTGGGACCATCCTTGGGATCTTCCTCCTATCTAGGTAAATAATAGACGTTCAATATTCTGGTCATACTTTGTCTTACCAATGAAAATGACCAGACAGCAGATGTATCATTGACCTCCTTTCTTCCTCAAGTGTCATCAATTAGGCCATGTAGCCTTCCGCTGTGAGTTAGTAGCGCCATGTAAAGGGTTATTTATTCCACAGGCCTATATAACTCTTCCCTTTATTTCCTAATCAATGAGTCACTTCAAACATCTAAATGACATCATATACTTGCAAAATATATTCTCTCCAAGTAGAATAAAAGATAACTTGATCCACAAGATATAAAACTCATTGGACCACAAATTTAGGATTATAGGGATATCAGAAACTACTTGGTCACAGAATCAGAATTTCTTAGATTTGAAGTTGAAAGCCTCCATCTGTGTGAATGTGGACTACCCTCCTCTCTTAAACTCAGTTTGTTGATCTGCATAATGGGAGTTACAATATGACTTACATCTGAGGGATTTTATGAGGATAAAATGAGATGTATGTAAAGTGCTTTACAAATTTAAAATCCTAAATAGCTGTTTTATTAGTCATTCCAACCCCTTATTTGACAAATGAGTTCAAGTACTTTAACCAAAGTCATATGAGTAGTAAGTAGCAGAACCAGTATTTGAACCCAGATCCTTGACTTAAGGAGGTTAAGTTAAAGAATTTGTCCCCAGTCATACAGCATCCAAGATTATATTTTAACCTACATCTTCTGATTTAAGAACTAGTGCTTTTTGAAAGAGGAATAGCAAAAGAGATACCTAAAGAAGAATGAAAATATGTGCCTATCTTTATTAGCAAATGAACTACTAGAAAGCAAGGACTGCATCTTCTGCTGCTCTGTAGAGTATTTGGCACATAGTAGATAATCAGCATACTATCAACTAATGATCCTAGTACTGCACAGAAGGATTCAGCTGTTTCCAAGTGTTGGCCCTCCTAATAGTACCAACAGCCAACTTATCTTATTTGGTATTATTTTCAATGCATCTTTTCCAAGTGCAGAAATATATATGACCTTGATTGAAAGGAGAAAAGTGTAAAAAGAACAGAAAATGAGAATTTTATGAGTTTTGTTTCATGTCATTTGGAGGGGTTGGGTTTTTTCTTTGCCTCAGTCTCACATTTGTCAGATTTTTCCCAGCCAGGATACTATAATTACTGTGCAAAGCATCTCGGAGACCAGTGTCACACTTAATATTCCCATTAATTTTAAATGGTAGTCCTTGGTACATATGTGTGGCAATTGGTGTCATATTTTAATTAGGCTTGCCCTACACCATCTGAAATTAATAATAGCTCGAATTACCAGTGTAATTTATAAATTAACAGTGTCGTAGCATTAGGAAATAAATTAGCTCTGGACAGCTGTTTCTGGATTGAGCACCAATGTTGGAAAGATGACTTGTAGAACTCCAAGTCCCTTGGGAGGCTGTGTACTCCACCACTGAAGCGAGAAAACAATAGGAAAGAGAATTCTCTGGGTCTCTTGTTCTCCCCTCCCACTATGGGCCATGTGGTTATCCTACCTCCCCTATCAAGCTGTCATCGTTAATAATATCACATTGTCTTTTGACTACACTGAGTTTTCAGAGATGAAGTTTATTTTTTTTAATAGACTATTCATGTGACATTCAAACAAATACCTTCCCCAGAGGAATTCGTATTTAGACATTCCTGGGCATACAGAGAAATATGTGCCTGAAAACATGGGTGTTCAGTCTAGAAAAATATAGCACATTATAGAGAAAGGCATGTGTGCTAGGTGTACATATAAGTGTTTGTCTGTCTATCTATCTATCGATCTATTTATCCTGTCTATCTCTCTATATATATATCTGTATCTGTATCTCTCTCTCTCTCTCTAACATACAGTCTAACTCTTTATCTATATAGTTTATCTATCTATACAGTCTATCTATCTACCTCACTCTTTATCCTGTCTGTCTGTCTATCTATCTATCTACCTATTTATCCTCTCTCTCTCTCTCTCTTTCTCTCTCTCTCTCTCTCTCTCTCTCTCTCTCTCTCTCTCTCTCTCCCACCTCTCTCTTTATCCTATCTATTTATCCTGTCCATCTATCTACCTATTTATCCTGTCTATCTCTCTATCTGTATCTATCTCTCTATCTCTCTATCTCCCAGTATTATCACCTTGACTCTATAAGTAAAGTGAAGTAGGAAGAAAGAGCTGTGGTGGCTGAGGATATTTAGGAGGCAAAAGCCTCCGGTAACTCAATATACTGAGCAAGATTTCTGTATCGAGGATTTACACTTGATCCCATTTAAAAAAGCAAAGGGATTCTTCCTTAGTCTTTCTCCAGCAATTCACAACTATAAAAACCTGAGATGACAGTACAAAATAAAGAATATGACAAAATGAGTACATTTCCCAATAGTTACTATGAATATGATATTTATTTTATATAAACATCCACAATAATGTCAGAGAAAAATAAAACCAGCCCACCAGTCATAAATTTTCTTTTGGCTCTAAGTGATGAGGAGGGAATCTTTTCCTCCCTTACTTTAAAGAAAATGCTAAAAGCTAAATTTATGGAAATAATAAGTCAAATTATTTCATTAATATTGCTTGATCTTCACCTATCCAGAAAGATCTATGCCATTAATATTGAGATAAAGAGTTAAAAATGATATGAAAAACAAATTTTAAAAATCCACAGAGAAATTACTCCTTCAAGTGTTGGATGAAAACCATTGATTAAATAAATTCTCAAGAGACTCAAAATTTTGACAGGTAAAATATAATTTGATCTCCTTTGACAAATAGTGCAGAGCTAATATATTTTCTTTTGGGATGCTGGATTTTTTTTTTAAGAAATGCTTTTTTGGGGTAGAATTGTTAGACTTGTGTTCCTAAAATAGTACAAAGAATGGCTCATCTGACCAAGAATCTAAAATTATTTCCTTTAGTATATCAAATTGAGTCAAAATTCCACCTGGCTTCCTAAGTCTTAGTTTATTTCTTCCTACTTTGTCATTACTATGCAGTCATATCTGATTCTACAGGACTTATCCATGGAGTTTTCTTGGCAAAGATATTTAAGTGGTATGTCATTTCATTCTTTTGTGTATCCCCATTTTATAGATAAAGAACTGAGGCAAACAGGAATCAAGTGACTTGCCCAAGGTCACAGAGTGGGAAGTGTCAGAAGCAGGATTTGAACTCAGATTTCTTGATGCCAGATCCAATGCTTTATCTATAGAACCACTTAACTATCCTTAACCAGTCAGAATTCACTACCCCAGTAACTTTCCAAATCAAAATGCTCTTCCCCATGTGTATTTGTAAATATTTAACAACTAATATTCTAGGGGAATAATTATGCCCTTTAATATAATATTTTAATGCATTATTAACTTTTTTCTTGAGGAATTGTATGGCTCAAACTAATTAATGGAAATAAAATACTTTGTAAACCTTAAACTATTATATAAATACTTGTTTGTAATTGTTGTTAGACTATTAGTTGAGACTGTTAGACTCACCAGGGCTCTAGTCTAATGAAAATTTCATTTCTGGAGCCTTCTAATATACTCTTGCTTAACTCAAATTATATTCATAGAGCAATATATGTATGAGTGTATTGTTAAATGTTTAACTACTGGCATCTCTAGGGGGAAAAGTATGTACATACACTTTTAAATTTAATCTGCATCATTAAATCTTCTTAAATACAGACAATCCATAGAACTATAAATGATGATTTATTTGATGATGATTATCCATTTCTGAAGTATAAATGCTCACATTGAGAATTCAACAATCACCTTGTTAGAGCTGGCTCTAGCACAGCCCTGATTTTCTCCTTTACTTTCTTAAGTCCAGACAATAAATGATACAATAAATTAAATCCTGATTTTTGCCTGTTTGCCAATTTCTTTTGGTGTAAATGCTCACATTTACTAGTCTTAGACCTAGATAAAGGGTATCAGGGCCTCTCAAAAGTCAACATTCTCTTGTATATGTTGTCTCATTCTATTTGGATATAAGTTCCTTGAAGGCAAAGACTGGCTTCATTTAAATAAACACACACACACAATCCCTGGTATTTAGTATAATTTAGTATAGTTTTACTATAATTTATAATAATATATATATATTTATAATATATTTATATATTACATTATATAAATATATAATGTATTATATATATTTAATATATTTATAATAATTTACTATATTTAGCATTTAGTATAATTCTAAGAACATGATAAGTACTTAATATTTTTTCATTCATCCATTTATTTATTCATTTATTCATTATGTACTCCCTAACATATATACTACAATGTAGTGCAATGCAAGGAGCACTGCAGTCACTGGAGTCAAGAAATTCATTGTCTAGTCCCAATTCTATTGCTAAATAGTTGTGTGACCTTGACCAAGTCACTTTATCAATTTTATTCTCATTTCTCATCATGGTTTTGTCAGACATGTTGTTCTTTATAGTCTTTTTCTATTCTAATGATCTGTGATTTTTCTCCATTCCAATCTCTTTTCCTTTCCACAAACTAATTTCTTCTCCTAATCTTCTCATGTTGCATATCCTAGTTAAAATACCCCCCCCCCTCTTTTCTAACACCAAAAGAGTAAAATCTATCTTCCAAAATTCAGTAAATCCCACTTTTCCCCAAGGAATCTTCTCTGATTATTCTAGTTTTAATGGATTTTGTTGTAGTTATAGTAAGTACAACAGAATTTGTTACTTAAAAATATGTTTAATCAGGAATGGAACTGTGACAGAGAGCCTAACCAGGTAATCCTTATTTCATATATGGGAAATGGAATCCCAAGGGGAAAAAATTTACTCTGATTCATCCTAAGTACTATAGGTAGTAAGTGAAAGAGAAAGGACTTAGAAAATAGGTGCTTAAACTCCAAATTTAAGTGAGCTATCTTCCTAATTGCACGGTTCTGTAATTTTTTTGTTTTTGTTTTTGTTTTTTAAGATATATTCTCATCTGCCCACAAAAGCTGTCCTTGAAAACAGGGTCATTTTCTTATACCTCTTCTATTTCCATTTGCCTCCACTCTTCTGAGAAATTGTTGACTATATTTTATAGAGGGACCCAACAGCTATTTTCTGAAATGATTGGTACAGCTTGAACTATACACTACATTTAAAAGAATATTAAAATTATATAAGACCAAAAGTCATGAGGCAGTAAATAAATACTCACAGGATTTGCACAAACAGTTCCCAAAAGGATAATTCTAAATTGTGAACAAGATTATAAAAGACTTCTCCAAATCACTGATGGTAAGATAAATGCAAATGAAAACAATTATGTGATTTTGTCATGCGCACAATAAATTAGTAAACATGACAAAAAAGAAAATAACCTACACTGGAGGTTCCATGGGAATATATTCATATATAGTTGGTAGAGCTTTGGCTGTTGCAACTATACTGGGAAAAAAGTTTAAATTATTAAAAACAAAAACAAAAATGTAAATAGTGCAAACTTTAAGCCCAGTGAAATCTCTCTGGGACCTTTGCTTCAAAGGATGTAAAGACAAAAAGAAAGATCCCATATATGCTAAAACAATAGTCCCTTTTTATAGAAAAGAACTAGAAACAAAGTGAGTACCTAACAATTGGGAAATATCAACATAAATTATGGAACATTAATGTTATGGAATATTATTGCAAAAATATGAACATGAATGCAATTGAATATTATTGTACTATATAAAAAGGAATATGAGGATTTCAGAGAAATATATGAAGACTTATAAGTACTTATAAGCAAATCAAATTAAGTAGAATCAGAAAAACCAATATATAAAATAATTATAATAGCAAAAACGAAAAGAAACATAAAACAAAATAGAATGTTACAGAATAGTAATGACCCATATTTTCTTTGACGAAGAAAGAAATGAACCTTTTTCCTTTCTGGAGAGTGGGAAATTAAAAGTGTAGAAAGTTGCTTTTCAGAGGAAATGAATGTCAACTGATTGTATTTTTGGCTTTTTTATTTCCTTCACTATAAGGGATAACTAACTGGACAAAAGATGCTGGGGAAGGAAGTATTGGGAAAATGCTGCCATGTACAAACAAAAGTCATCAACAAAACTTTTTTAAAACTACAATTCACTAAATGGAAAAGTAATTTTTCAGCCTGACTGGAATTAATGCTTTAATGAGATGAAATTATGCTTGATTTATACTTAGGATTCTCACTGTTATGTCCAAGACAGGTGAGTCACAAATGAAAAAAAAATTCATAAAAAGACATGACATTTTAAAAGTCTTTCATCTTAAGTAATTTAGATGAAAATTTTCAAGGCAGATGATATTACCATGGAATTTTTTTATGTTTGAAATTCTTACAAGTTTACATTGTAGGACATTAGGTAACTGGCTATTAAAGCCTTTATTATAATCCAAAAAAAGTATAAAATAAAACAATCAGGTAAAATATTTGAAGAATCAGGCAAGCCACACTACGTAGCTCATTCTCATTTCAGAAAGACTTGATTTCAAATCTCGCCTCAGATCCCTTATGAGCTTTTGTGATGCTCAGCAAGCTATTTACCCTCTGCCTGCTACTATTTTCTTTAATTTAAAATAGGGATAATAATAGCATCTACATATCAAGGTTGTTGTGAGGATCAATTGAGAAAAAAATTGTAAAGTGTATAGCATAGCTCCTTGCACATAGTACATACTTAAGGTTTATTTCCTTTCTTTCTTCTCATGTCATTGTACTCCCAAAGGAATGGACTCACTACTTCATAATTTCAACATTAGTACATTATTTCTGTTTTCTGATTTACTTTGAATATTATTATTATTGATGTCTTTTCAGAAAATCTTGCCTTTAAATATGTAATTTTAAAAGGTTTGTTGTATATTTAGTATGATTTATTTTTAGTCTTGGGGCCCATTACTTTCCCATGGGAACTCATCTCCAAGTTTATAATGTAAATCAATGGGAAAATATGATTTCATTAACAGAAATTTGTTTTACAGCCAATATTGCAGGATATAGCTATTCCCTTAAGTGGAATCTGCCAAGCACAGCAATGAAGCAAGGAGAGCTGGCCACTTTCGCACACCTGAACCAAAATCCCCTAAGGAGCAAGAAAAGGGATGAGCTCAGCAGTTTACAGACAACTGAAGGGCAAGCTTCTAGCCTACTACTGCACCCTTCAAAATCAATACTCTTTTGGAATGCAGAATTCTGAGCTTCAGAGTTCATAGGTCAAACATTAAAAGTGTCTGTAATTGAATAATAATAATAGTCTCAATTATCATATCTAGGTACCTCAGAATAAGCTTGTCAGTGGCACAGATGTAGCTGTTGGGAAAGCAAGGACACAGCTGGTTCCCAGTTTAATTTTATTCTAGCATGTATAACAGCTGAGATAATTTCATTGGCTCCCCAAAATGGAAATCTGGGAGAACCTTGTTATAACCTCTTGTTATTACACAGATTTGTATGCCTCCTAAATTACAACAATTCCATATATTTCTTTTTTCTAAGGCCTTATATGACATCAGAAGCCTTTAGGATGAATCCCAATCCTTCAACACCAGTGTTATAAAACTGCTCTGCTCTGTTAATAAACAGTCTTATCCTGAGCCTTACAGGGTCTGGGAGGCTGTTGTGGCATAGGAAGCACTGGAGAAAACTGAGCTGCAGGAAGAGCTGGCTCTGATTGGTACCATTGTGATGTGGCCAAAATGAAGTGATGGTGCTGGATGTGCACTTGCTGGAGGAGTCTTTCCATCATTGTTCTAATGTGTTAACATCAATGTCCTATCATTTTAAGAATCTGATATTCAAAAAGAGATATTAGGAAAAGACCAATGAATTTCCAATCAAAGCGCAGCAAAATGCTACTTACTACTACTGTCACCCTGGGCTTGTCATTTCAATGCTCCAGGACTCAGTTTCCTTAGAAAAAGATTAAAGAGATCTTTCTCAATGTGGAGTCCATAGAACACTGGGAGTCTAGGAATTTATTGTAAGGGGCTTACAAATCTATATACATATTCATTCTGAACTTTTTGCATTGAAAGCTAAACATAGAAACAGGCTAATGATGGAAGTAGATGGTTGGAACTTTGGTCACTTACTGTATAAATATTAGCAATTATTATTAAACTCTCCAAATATACAAAATAGCATTCTAAATGACATAAGTACAATTAATAAACAGAGATGCATTTGTAGACTGAATATATGCTTCATATATATATATATTTTTTTTTAAGTATTTGGATGTTTTTATAATGAATAAGGTACAAATTCATTTTAAATTGTTTCTGAACTCATAGAAATATTTTGGCAGAAATTACTCAATATGTCTTATTTCATGTGAAAAGTCAGCAAACTTTTTTTGGAACTACTCAAAATATCTGGGAAATACAGATCTTTATAATGTCTAAGGACTTTTTTGATTTTAAGGGCCAAGAGTTTAAAATCAAGAATAAATAAATAGCTATCCCTCTTATTACAATAGGATACTTTATTTTACTAAGAATTAATCAGAGAGTTCTCTGAAACAAATCATACACCCACATACACACACTTTAAATAGGATCTCATTTATAAAAAGAAATTGCAATAGTTCTGGAGTAAATCTACAGAAACTGAGTTACCCATTTGTTAGACAGAGTTGAAAGAATGAGGACTAGCTCTGATTTCACAACTGTGAATAGGTCTTTTTTGGCCTATATACTTAGAGGACAAGCTGGTAACTAAGAAGTCTATGGCAGATGGTTTGTCCAAGGAGTTCTCTCTGAAGAGGGGCCTAGAACGGTAGGATTGTTTTATTTTTGTGTCATTTTGTATTGTTTTGACCAACTCCAGCATGGGCATCTGGGTATCCCAAATTAATCACGTTTTAGAAATAGGTGACAACTGTGCCAAAAAAAAAGGGTGAACCTTTTTTCTTTCAGTAGTTTCCATTTTTTCACAACAGAGCTTTTATAAAACTTTTCATAAAATTCTTTATGTTAATTGTCATAGGCTTCAGAGATCAACTTATCTAATTATCTCACTGTTAAGATGAGAAAACCAAAGCTCCAACAGGTAACAGATTTGCTCCTAATGGAGACAAGATTGAACCTTGGTCTTTTTCATTCCAATGCAATGTTCTCTCACACTAACTGATTCTTTTACAATGTTTTAACTCTTGTCCTTTGTATTATCTTTATTTTCTTTCTGTGTCAGGCTCAAAGCTTTTCTTTAGGCACAGGATGTTTGAACTCTGGCTGATACCTTTGTCCCCAAAGGGAAATCACTTAATCCCTCTGGGATTTGGTATCTGGTATCTACTTATATATGATGAGTCACTTGGGCTAAATAATATCTGAGGTCTTTTTAATCTCTAAAATCCTTATGTACACATCTAAATATTACCGGTCCTTGATTTTTCTTACATATGTTGGCCTACAAATTACACTGTATTTATTTGACACATATTTTAGATTAAAAAAAAAACCAGTATGGCATATTAGAGAACTGGAAAATCTGGTTTCAAATTCTCCTTCTGTTATGTCCTACCTATGAATCTGACTATTCTCAAGCCACTATGCTTCCCAAACAACTCTCTAAGATGGCAAAATACTATCTGACCTTATCAATCAAGTAGTGTCCACCTTGCAAGCTCTTTGCTTTGATAATTCACAGACCTGACCCTTTCAGAATTATATTTATCTGTCTCTAATTGAATATAAGCTTCTTGAGGGGATGGACTCTTCCTTTGTGTCTTTCTATCACCAGCATGTAGGCATTTAATAATTCCAATTAAATTGAAACTCTGGCTCAAATCCCAATTCTTAAGCTTACTACTTGGGTGCTTTCAGGTAAGTAATTTAGCTCCTTTGTGTCTTACTTTCCTTGTAAATGAGGGGTTGGAAGCAGGGTAGTCTAGATAGCCTCTGAGGGCCTTGTTTTGGATCTGGGCTCATGGTTCATGAAAGTTATTGAATTAACAGCTGCCCATGGCTGTGTCTCAGCCACAATATCCTTTATTTGGTTGTTCATAAAAATATTACTGCCAATAAAAAAGCCTAGAAATGCTGACTCTCTTTGAATTAATCTATTAACCTTTGTTCTATAAGGAAAACAAAAATCATCTCAATGGAAATATTAAACATTGACTACTTGGTACATATCAAATTGCATGTGTGTGCCTTCATCCTCCCTCCCTCCTTCTTTCTCTCTCTTCTTTTCTCCCTCTCTTCCTCTTTTATTCTCTTCCCCCTCTCTCATTCTCTTTCTTTTTTTCTCTCTCTTCTCTCTCTCTGTCTCTCTCTCTCCTCTTTTTCTCTCTGCCTCTCTCTTTCTCTCTCTCTTTCTTTCTCTTTTTCACACCCACATATCATACATATGATTGCAAAAAGTAATTTGCCCTAATATTAAAGCTACATATTTATAGATATGAAGCCTCCAGATTTCATACCACCTCACAAAATGACATTTTTTTTTCATTTTGTGAATGGGAGTGCTGTGGGAAGGACCAATTTGCCTTTTGCATTAAAGAAGAGCTTTGGTCTAAAAGAGTAATTATATAAAAATGATGTCTTCTAACTCCACAGAGCTTTGTCTACCCATCTTTTAGACCAATCATTTTACTTAATGGCATAAAACGAGTTTTCATTTTAGCCAGGCCTTCAGAAGACAGCACAGCTCTGGGAGTAAGATTCTTTCCAGTTTTAAGCATCATTGTGAGACCTGTCAACTCAGTTTTGCATGCAGCCCCTTTATTATGGGTGATGATATCAAAGTCAGAAAGCACACAGCTGGATATTTGGAGTGCACAGCTTGATGTCTGGAACCTGGATATTTGGAGGAGTGCAGCTGATGGCTCCTAAAAAAAAAATCATCGTTTGACTTGTAAACTCAGCCAATTTGATCTGAAAGGCATTGATAGGGAATAAATATAGAATTCTAGTGTTATATTACCTCAATATCTTATCTGTATATGTTCTCTTTTTCTAAATTTAAAGAGATATAAGTAGGTAGAGAGTGCAGTTTAATTGGTTTGAACTCTGTAAATTTAACAGTGTAACATCCCATGCCCCCACTGTGCTCTTTCTCCACAAAATTAACCTTAACTAAGGATGAACACGGTTTTTACGTGTATAACCTCCATTTCTTCTAGTGAAAAGCCCATTTTTTGGCTCACAATTAGCATTCTCAATTTTGGAGCAGTTGCCATGCCCTGATCCTGCTATCTTAGTTATGAGTTGACCAGGAAAGAAAAGGAATGTCTTAATTCAGGTGAGGTGGAGAGGAAGTGATAGGGGAGGGTAGAAAAGCCATATGACTAGAGCTAATTTCATAACGCAATAAATATAGCCAAGCTTCTGAGAAGAAACAGCAAGCTGCCACCAGAGGTGGGATAGAAAATTCTCAAAGGCCTTAGGCAATGATAAAGCCTTACCCATAATCAGCACACAGAGAATAGATACCAGCACATATGTATCATCCTTCCCCTTGAAAACACATAGAAATAGCTATGGAGAGAAAAAAATTCTGCCAGTGTAGGAGGAGAAAAGCCCGAAGAGAGGAGAGGTGATTGAAAACCTTTCATTTACAGCAGTTAATTACAGTCTTCAAGTATTTAAAGGGAAATTGCAGCCTTGCAAATAATTCTCAAAGAACATGAGACCACCAAATTGTAGTTGGCTGCTGAATTCGCATCTGTGAGGGTCTTGCCACAGGTTTGTCCTTCTCTTTCTTCTCTCCCCTCTTCACCTTTTCAGCAAATTTAGGGAACTTGTGAATCTTCCTGCAGCAAAACACCCCCCCCCCACACACACACACCATGTAAGAATTCCAGGAAAATTATACAAAAAAGATAATGGAAAAGAGAGAAAAGGAGAGTTAATGTTTCAGCATTATCTACTGGCTATTCTACTCTAATTTCTTTTAAAGGCCCCTGATTGAAGGCAGGAATTAAGTTTCTTTAAAAGGCAAATTTGACAAAATAAAAAAGAATCTTGAACTTGGAGCTTTGGATCTAAGTCCTTTACTCTGCCATATAGCAGAAGTGTGGTTTTGGCCAAGTAACTTAATCAATTGATCAAAACTAATGGTTCAAAGGGAATAATAAGCAGGAAAGTATTTTGTAAGTCTCAAAGTACTATGTGAATGTCAAATATGATTGTGATTGCTGGCTGGAATATTGAAAATACCTATTCTCTCCTGCTGAGAATAGGTCAATTTTAACTTTAACTTAAGAATTCTAAGTTAAGAGGCTTTGGAATGACTGATTATAGTAGCTTTGATATGAGAAATATTCATATGGTACATTAAGAAACTCCCTTGAGTGTGCTGTAATAGGGGTAAAAAGAGGGATTCTAGAGCTAAACAATCTCAGTTCAAACCCTAGTTCTGAAGAGAATTACCTAGGTGACCTTTGGCAAGCTATTTCAAAGAATCACAAAATCTCAATCAGAAAGGTACAAACACCTATTTCCACCAGTTCCTGAGCATGAATCCCTTTCCTCATCTGTAGAAGGAACTTGCTGGGTTAGATGATTTTAAAGATTAATTTCTACCCATTCTAATACAATCTGTTAACATTTATGATACTAAATACTTAAATTCCAGTAACTTAAAAAAAAAAAAGCAGATTACTAATTTTTTTAAGGGTGGTTACTGTTTCCATCTGAAGGCAAAGAAATGAACCAAAAAGACTTTTCAAAGTCCCTACCTGGCTTAGGATTTTAAAACTTAATTTTCTTAAAAATCCATACCAAAATACAGATATAATAAATGGAGGAAATGTTAAATTTAGGCTTATTTCACAAATGTCTTTGACTAAAACTCTTGAAGCTAACATTGCCATTTTCTTTGAACAAGCTAGACAGTAGTCTTCATTATTCAAGTGTCTTAAGAAATTTTCTTTGAATTGTCAATATTGTAGAAATTTTATTTTTTTCTTCACATACCAATTTGATGATTCAGCTCTGTCTAAATAAATAAACTATTGCAGTACAGAAGAATTGGTTCTACCAACGTGGGAAAATTATTGGAGAGAGAGTGAAGGGAAGTATGGCAACAAAAAATAAATAAAAATGGGCCATAAGAGGAGTCTCACAACATATCATCATATTCAAAAGTGCAACAAGAACAAAGGAGAATTACAAGATAATAGTTATGGAGTGAGATTCACACAACCAATAATTCCTTGTATTCAATGAACTCTCTCAAAGTTTAATATTAGGCCAGAGTTATGGCATAGTATTTTTCCCAATACCCCAACACTCTCCTAATATGTTTAAGGTAACTTAACCTTTTGTTTTGTTTTAAATAAAATGTCCAAGTTAATTAGCACATTTGTTGCACTCTTCCCTGCCTCTCTCCTACTCAGAAATAATAAAAATGATATTACCTCCAGATGGAGCCTGTGAAACTGCTAAATTCTAAGAATAGAATCAAAAGGACCTCAATGGATGACATCCACATCAATTTAAACAGCAATATGTTGACAAAGAATGTTCAAACAAATGGTTGAGTCAAACAGATTTGTTTACAGAAATGGACAGGTTGATGATAGCAACACAGTTACATATCATGCCATCAAAAATTGTTGAAAGGTTAACCTCAAGGAGCTTGGATTTATCGATTAATGTGGATTATGCAAAAAAAAACGTAAAGTCTATACAGCATATCACTGTGTGTTGCAAAAAATTTAAAAGTACTAAATACTTAGAAACACATGACCAGATGGCTAGAATTGTACAGTAGAAATTTGCTAATCTATAGAAAATAACAGATGATAAATACCTGTGTTACAAATACAAACTCTCAAAAATGGTCTTGAAAATTCAACAAATATGCTACATTGAACACGAGAATATAATCTTAAATAAAACTTGTATATAATTTTCAGGATTGTGGATATGGATTATGGATGTTGATCCATGAAGGACATTTTTAATTGATGCTATTATACTGACTACTTATAATCTATTAAGTACATGAATTAAAAAACTTTCAAAATACATGAAGAAATCAAAACTCTACCACTATGACTACTAGTAGAATTGTCCCGAAGATGTTTTCCCTAAAGTTACAGAAAATAAATTTGCATCTCAATATTTTATTTAGTTACAAAAGCATTCATTTAATCCCACAGTATAATATTACTGGATATAAATGTAAAAAAAAATGACAAAGTGACTTATCCTTTTATCATTTTTATTTAACTTGAATAAGAAGGATGAGATTACCATTATATTTATCACTATCATCATCTTCATCTTCATTATCATCATTGTCTTTGTCATCATCATCATCTTTATCTCTTGAAAATGACTATGACTTCCAATTTAAAGAAATGATACAAAAATATATATAAGTGATTTGATAAATATAAATAAAAACAATTCTCATTTATATGGCACCATAGCAAAACAGATTCTCCATTATAAGAGATAGTTCTCCAATTATATTAAAATAACATTTAGATTTATGAAGTGTAAACTTTTGAATGTATATCAAGGTAACAAAAAAGCTAAGATACTCAAGCCTTCCATCTTGAATCCAGTAGTCAAATTCAACATATAATATGGTATTGTTTGCAGGTATCTAAGTCTCACAACACACTGAACATAAGACTATCAGGAAGAAAATTGTAGCTGTCTGTGTCAATATACTTGCTATCAAACAGAAATCAAAACTTAATGGGAAGAGAACATTTAAGATAATTAAAACCTTCACAGTAACAGGTTTAATATATACTTTCCACAAAGTAAATGGAATATAAGAGATTTGTAAAATTCTCTAACAAAAAAACTATTCAAAGTAAGCAAAGCACAATTCTAATATTCAGGCCAATTATAAAAAGATTACCATTAAATCATCAAAAAGGGAAAAGAGAATTGATGTCTTATTATTGTTTTACAATCATTCCAGCAATTTCCAAGTCTTTGCGACTCCATTTGAGGTTTTCTTGGGTAAAATACTGAAGTAGTTTGCCAATTCCTTTTCTAGTTCATTCAACAGATGAGAAAACTAAAGCAAACAGCTGAAGTAACTAGCCCATGGTTACAGAGGTATTGTCAGAGGTCAAATTTGAACTCATGAAGTCATATAAGTCTTTCTGTCTCCAGACATGATACTCTATCTACTACCTCACATAACTATCCAAGGTATCCTATAAGCTAATGAAAAACAAGTTATATACTGCCAGAAATGCTTTTGAAAAAATGAAAAAAATTTACTAATTATAGTGATACCCAACAATAAGTAAGGATCAATAGATCTCTTGAATATAGCTCAAAGTGGTTTATCTCTGGATGGAGTTATAAATTAGTAAAGATACAAGAATGGAATTAAAGATTACTCTATGGGTAATATCAACATGAACTCAACCAACAATATGTTCACAGAAGTTGTACAAATAACTGAGCCATGCAGATATATTTACAGAAACAAGGAAATTGATGACAATTTAGGACCAGGTAAAGACTATCTGAAATTACAGAAGGGTAATCTGTAAGGAGTTGACTGACTGATCAATAAGCAGTGTATAAAGAATGATAGAAAATTTGTCATATATAACTATAGGCTACAAAAATTTGGCACCTCCAAAATATCTGGTAAGATAGGGCCTGGTGTATTTAATTTTAGATGATAAACTTATTTGGTAAAGTAATAGATGTTTAATCCCTATACTACAAACCCAGACTTCAAAATATCATTGAAAATTCAGTAAGTAAATAATGCCCTAAATGAACCATAATAACAAGCAGAACAATTTCCCATAATCATCCAGACATAACATGTATATGTAACAATATAAAAAATAAACATCACCATACCAAATATGCATAATCTCCAAATCATATGAAAAGTAAAGTTTTCAAAATAAAGACATTCAACTGCAAAAATCAGAATCATACTGGAACTGGATGAAGTATACTTTCAATTCCTATTGTTCTTTTTTTTTTTTTTTTTTTTTTTTTTAATTTAATAGCCTTTTATTTACAGGATATATACATGGGTAACTTTACAGCATTAACAATTGCCAAACCTCTTGTTCCAATTTTTCACCTCTTACCCCACCCCTCCCTAAATGGCAGGATGACCAGTAGATGTTAAATATATTAAAATATAACTTAGATACATAATAAGTATACATGACCAAAACATTATTTTGCTGTACAAAAAGAATCAGACTCTAAATTATTGTACAATTAGCTTGTGAAGGAAATCAAAATGCAGGTGTGCATAAATATAGGGATTGGGAATTCAATGTAATGGTTTTTAGTCATCCCCCAGAGTTCTTTTTCTGGGTATAGCTGGTTCAGTTCATTACTGCTCCATTAGAAATGATTTGGTTGATCTTGTTGCTGAGGATGGCCTTATCCATCAGAACTGGTCATCATCTAGTATTGTTGTTGAAGTATATAATGATCTCCTGGTCCTGCTCATTTCACTCAGCATCAGTTCGTGTAAGTCTCTCCAGGCCTTTCTGAAATCATCCTGTTGGTCATTTCTTACAGAACAGTAATATTCCATAATTTTCATATACCACAATTTATTCAGCCATTCTCCAACTGATGGACATCCATTCAGTTTCCAGTTTCTAGCCACTACAAAAGGGCTGCCACAAACATTCGTGCACATACAGGTCCCTTTCCTTCTTTATAATCTCTTTGGGATATAATCCCAGTAGTAACACTGCTGGATCAAAGGGTATGCACAGTTTGATAACTTTTTGAGCATAGTTCCAAACTACTCTCCAAAATGGTTGGATTCGTTCACAACTCCACCAACAATGAATCAATGTCCCAGTTTTCCCACATCCCCTCCAACAATCATCATTATTTTTTCCTGTCATTTTAGCCAATCTGACAGGTGTGTAGTGGTATCTGAGAGTTGTCTTAATTTGCATTTCTCTGATTAATAATGACTTGGAGCATCTTTTCATATGACTAGAAATAGTTTCAATTTCTTCATCTGAGAATTGTCTGTTCATATCCTTTGACCATTTTTCAATTGGAGAATGGCTTGATTTTTTATAAATTAGAGTTAATTCTCTATATATTTTGGAAATGAGGCCTTTATCAGAACCTTTGACTGTAAAAATATTTTCCCAGTTTATTGCTTCCCTTCTAATCTTGTCTGCATTAGATTTGTTTGTACAAAAACTTTTCAGTTTGGTATAATCAAAATTTTCTATTTTGTGGTCAGTAATGATCTCTAGTTCTGCTTTGGTCATAAAGACCTTCCCCTTCCACAGGTCTGAGATGTAAACTATCCTATGTTCCTCTAATTTATTAATGATTTCATTCTTTATGCCTAGGTCATGAACCCATTTTGACTTTATCTTGGTGTACGGCGTTAAGTATGGATCAATGCCTAGTTTCTGCCATATTAATTCCTATTGTTCTTTCTGCTACTGTAGTCATCCTAAAAATGCTTTAATTGAGCTTTCAACAGATGAGCTTACAGCTCAAAACTTGTATTTAACTACAAAAGGAATTTATATTACCCACACAAAGTCTGCAGATTATTAAAAATAAAAGATAGACTACCAGAAGCATATTAACTGTCCCAGTACTATTTCTATCTGAACAGTTGAGCAAACTAAAACAAAGATTAAGTGACTTGCCCGAGATAAAATAAGTAGAAAGTATCTGGGACTAGATTAAACTCAGGTCTTTCTCATGTTAGGTCTAGGACCTTATCAACTGCACCATCCAGTTGTCTGATATTTATATAAAGTTTTAAAGTAATATGTAATCTCATTTCAGTTTTGTAATAAAGAACTTACTTTAACATGTCAATGGTCCTGTGATCTTAATGATATTGTCATTCCTATCAAAGAAGATGATCCCAACTCTTTGATACCTACTAATTCTTGATAATTTTTGTCATGCCTACACATTAATCCTCTAGAAAAGGTCCAACTGACACGGTGGACCATGACATTGCATAAATATCATTGGAACAAGCAGATTGTCCATCAATCAACTGTCACTCTTACCATATGATGAGATCTGATCATACATTTATTTAACAATATCAAATGCACTAGTTTGCACATATTTTAATTAGTAATACCTATCTATATCTTTTTGGGTGATCTACAATTTTAATTCTTCAGGAACTAAATCACAGATATATAATATTACTGGAAGAATATTGCTTTAAAATATTGGCATTTATTTCAGAGAAAATCTTGGGGACATAAAAAAATACTGCATAATTTCCCAAAGGCTATCCAGCCTGTTCTCCAACTACTGTCTATTCTCATAATAGCTTAGTGTCCATCTGCTGTTTCTATCCAAGGTCTTTGCACTGATGGACCAGAACTAGGGGTTGTCAATCCTGTTGCAAATCATAGTCTAGGCAATAGTTGTCTTTCTCCATTTGGCTTTTCCTATATAGATAATTAGACCAAACTCTTTTGAATAATTATCATTATCCTTTAGGATGTTCTACAATTTTCTAGGGCTTAAGACAATTAGAACAATGTTATTCATAAATAAGAGCAGCTGGAAGTTTTCACCATTGATAAGGATTCTCTCTTCCATTTTGGCTCTGTGCTGAACTCCCTGACAATCACAAATACTATTGGAAACTATATATCTTGCTATTTTATGCCTTGTTTGATATTAATAATCAAGGGATCATCAGCAAAGCCATATCTATAGTTACATCTTTCTTGCTTTTTCTTTTTTAAACTTTTTCAAATATCTTTATTTGTTTTCAAAATATCTGCAAAGATAGTTTTCAACATTTACCCTTGCAAAACCTTGTGTTCAACCTTCTTCTCTAGACAAGTTATCTAATATATGTTAAGCATGTGCAATTTTATAAATATTTCCACATTTATTGTTCTGCACAAGAAAAATCAGATGAAAAAGAGATAAAATGAGTAAGAAAAAAAGTAAGCAAACAATAACAAAAAGGTCATCCACTGATATAGATGGATGTAGATGACTCTCTCCATCACAAGTCTATTGGAGTTGGCCTGAGTCACCTCATTTCTGAAAAGAGTAGGTTCATCAGAAATGATCATCACATAATCTTGTTGCTGTGTACAATGTTCTCTTGGTTCTACTTACTTCATTTAGTATCATAAAAATCTTTCCAGGCCTTTCTGAAATCATCCTGCTGATGATATTCCTTTACATTCATATACTATAACTTATTCAGCTATTTCCCAACTTATGGGCATCCACTCAGTTTCTAGTTTCTTGCCAATATAGTTACATCTTTCAATGAATCTCGCCTTTTGGGGGTATATACATGAAAGAAACCTTGTTCATAGAAACATAAGGTCCTACAAAAACTTCCAGATTTTATAGATGAGGTAGTGAAAGGATTTTATTTGCAGTTTTTTCCTAACAGATAAAAAAAAAATTTTAATGGCCCACAAAAACAAGGATTATAAGATAGTGTGAATATAAAGATGTCATCTGTTCCCTTCTCATACCTTCATCATGGGTATTCCCAATGCATGTGAAGATCATTCTAAGAAAAGAAGAAAATGTAGAATATGGGGTTTTTTGAGAAGCAACTGGAGTTATATGACTTGCCTAGGCTCACAGAGTAAGTGTTAAGTGTCTAAGGCTGGATTAGAACTCAGGTCCTCCTAACTCCAGGGCCAAAGCTTTATCCATTATACTTTCTAACTGACCCAAAATGTAGAATTTGGAAAGTAAATATTTGATTTGGAAGTTGTTAATATTAACTGTCAACCTTTATTTTTGGTAACAATAACGTCCAAAGTTTCCCTTCTCAGATGTTTTATATCTTAAATTCTTCCAGATGCTTTGAAAATTAATTCCTCAATTTCCTCAAAATTTTTCACCTCTTACAAATACTTCCTCTGTATATAATAGTCCAAATTTTCCTCACATCTTTGTTGTGATTAATTCCATTTCTATTTCCTTAATTTGCTGCAATATTAGAATCAAAATGCCATTGATGAAGAAAATAATTTGCTTTATAAAAATCTTTATAAGTCTTTCTCATTTTTTACTTCTTTTGATTTGCTCTTTAAATATCTTCATTAGGATTTTGTTTCACCAAGTGTCTAGCTACACTTTCAGTAAAGATAGGTACTTCAGGCATTACTACCACCATTTTATAGATAAGGTTATGGAGGCCAAGAAAGACTAACTGATTTGCCCAAGATCACATAGATATTAAATGGAAGGGGCTAGATTTAACCTGAGTTCTTCTGATTTTAAGTTCAGTATACGAATTACTCTGCCACATTGACTTCTTAAAACCTAATCTTCTGTGTACCAAATCTACCATAAATCTTCATGTTTTCCTGTAATTCATATGATTCTAATACTCTGAAACAAATCTTGACCTTAAAATGCTAATTCTCTTCATTTATCCTCTGTCAGGTCTAATAATAATCTTTTGTTATTCATTATCAATTCTCTGAGATGGGGTTCAAAGGAGTATTCCTGGAACTCTACTCAAGAAGTTACTGACATATTTAAGTGGAAAAGCTAACAACTAGAACAAATGAGCTTAGTGCGATTCTCTGATTATGTCCTAATTCCTAAATTTAGGAGACTAAATGCCACACTGATGACTTGAATGCAGAATGGAGGAATGAGTAGATTCTTTGGAGCCAGTGGTTGATGAAAGTAATACTATATCAGACAGAAAGAGAAAGAGAGAGACAGAGAGAGACACAGAGAGAGACAGAGAGACAGAGACACAGAGAGAGAGGAACAGAGAGGGACAGAGAGAGACAGAAATACAGAGACACAGAGACAGAGAGACACAAAGATACAGAGACAGAGACAGATAGAGACAGACAAGAGACAGCAATAGATATGGAGAGACAGAGACAGAGAAAGAGAATGGACTTAACTTGAAGTAGAATAAATATCCGCAGAAGAAAAATTATCTGAATATTTAGGCAAATACCAAAAAAGTATCATTTCCCCCTAAAACTTCCTAGGTCCTTCTCCCAATTATCTCATCTTGTGATCTGATCACTCAAGATTCACAAACTCACAATCTTTTTTTTTAGTTAAAAAAACTCAGTTTTAAATTTTCTCCCACCCTCCATATCCCATTGAGATGGCAAGAAATACTATGTCATTATGTATTTATAGTCATGTAAAATATATTTCCACATTAGTCCTGTTACAAAAAAACCCAAGAAAAATAAAACAGAAAAATATGCTTCAATCTCCATTTAGAGTTCATCAATTTTCTCTCTGGAAGTGAATAGACATTTTTTATCATGAATCCTCTAAAACTATTGAATCAAAACCTTTGAACTGAAAAGGTTCACATTATCCAAATCTAATGAAAATCCCCATAGCCATCCATCCAATAAGCAACTATTCCAACTTTTTCTCAAGGCCCTTTAGTAAGGGGGAGCCCACCCCATCCAGAAAAAAAATTATACTTTGAGATAACTCTACTTGTAAGGATTTTCTGATATATTCACCTAAATTTGACTCTCTGTAACTTCTCATCGATTCTAGATGTGTCCTTTGGGCCTAAACCTAACAAGTTATTCTTTCAGACAGATGTTACCTTTTCAAAAGCTTGAAGATAGTTATCATGCTCCCTCAAGTCTTCTTTCCTCCAAGCTACATATCAGTCATTCCCCTTATGGCAAGCTATTGACTATCTGCACCATTCTGATTGGCTTCCAATATTGTCAATGTCCTTTCCTAAATCTGGAGAATAAAATTTCACACAACACTTCAGATCTGCTGCTGACTCACATGGCACTTGTCATCCACTAAAAAGTTTTTTTTTTTTTTTTTTTTCAAATAAGCTATTTATAAGCTACATGTAATAGGCAGGGTTGATTCAGGACAGTGTCCTTTTTGTGCAGATTTGATGTTTATATGAAATGAGGCACTCAAAGGTCCTTCAACAAATTAAAAATCAGTTATTTAACCATAAAGAAAGAGTATTCAAAAGGATATGCCAACATTTACCTTTATTTGTTTATTTGTCTATCCATTTCTCCACTTATTCATCTAAATATTATCTATCTCATACAAAATCTTTATTGTCTATCCTTTTAAATTAACTATAAATCTATCTCCTTATTTATTTATCTTCTATCTAAAGCTGTTCCCCTTCCTTTTCTCCATATGAAAATGCATCTCATCAGCAGGGCAAAATATGATTTTACATTATGCTCCGAGTCTAAATGGCCTCAACTCTATGTGGGTGGTCATTTTATGTCTTTTGGCAACCAGTCACATCTATTTTGGCCAGAGGCTGCCAGGAAACTGCCTTAAGGAAGATGAGCTTGAGTTCTAGCAATCTGGGCCAATCAAGCCCCAAGGAAAGCTTTTGTCACCTTTGGAAAGGAGGACCCCTGAGAGATGGTAATCCTATCATACCATGCTTCTCTATCATGTATTTGGGAAATTTTCTGTAATCTATGTGAGGCTAATTTTATCCTTATTAAAATTATCTTACCACTACACACCTGTCAGATTGGCTAGAATGACAGGAAAAGATAATGAGGAGTTTTGAGGGGATGTAGGAAAACTGGGACACTGATACATTGTTGGTGGAATTGTGAATACATCCAGCCATTCTGGAGAGCGATTTGAAACTATGCTCAAAAAGTTATCAAACTGTGCGTACCCTTTGATTCAGCAGTGTTACCACTGGGATTATACCCCAAAGAGATCTTAAAGAAGGGAATTGAGGCAATTAAAAAGTCAATAACTAGCAATACTGTCAAATAGCAAAAGTAGTCTAGGAAAATAGGAAAACTAGTCTAGCACAACCTATTCTTGTTGAAACCATGTGATCATCATGCCCTAAATATCTTTTCAATTCTGTGTTCTAGAATTTTTCCAAGAGTTAAAGTCAAGCTCACTGGCCTAGATGTTGTAATCTTCATTTCTTCTCCTCCTCTTCTACCTCCTCCATGCCCATCTCCTCCTTTTCTACTTTCTCCTCCTCCTCCTCTTCTTTCTTCGCTTCCTCCTCCTTTTTTTCCTCTTCGTCTTCCTTTTCCTTCTTTTCTTACTCCTCCTTTTTTTTTTTTTTTTTTCCCCCCCTTTTTTTTTTTTTTTTTTTTTTTTTTTTTTTTTTTTTTACAGTACACTCCAATAGGTTGCACCTTTTCCATTCTCCTATATTTTAGGGATCATCGAGAGTAGCTCAGCAATCACATCTGCTAGTATTAAGCTGCCAGTGTTACTGTTCAGTTATTTCAGTCATATACAACTCTGTAGAACCCTTTTGGAGGTTTTCTTGGTAATAATACTGGAGTGGTTTATTTCCTTGTCCAGCTCATTTTACAAAATAAGGAAACTGAGACACAATAGTAAGTGGCTTGCTCAGGATCACACAGACAGTGTCTGAGGCTAGATTTGAATTCTGGCTTCCTGACCTTAAGCCCAAAGCTCTATTCACTATTGCACCTAACTGCCCACATTAACATTAATGCTTAAAGTACTTAAGGATACACACACACACACACACACACACACACACACACACACACACACACATTATTTTCTCTACTTCTCTGGGATGAATAAAGTCATTGACAACTTAGATTTGGAAAAATGAGTAAGTCAGACCATTTCTCCGATGTTCTAGAGGAAGCCACATTCATGAAGTTGTAGATCACTCATTCCTTTATCTTTAATTCACCATCACTGAGTTCTGTGAAAGTTGTTTGGTGCCCCCAGGTTATTTCCTAAACCCTTAAGTGTGTTATTACTTAGAATCTAGAAAGAGGTTTTTTTGGTTTGGTTTTGTTTTTTTTCTTTCCCTAGAAATTCGTAGTACTCTAACCTCAAATGGCTTGGAACACAAAGCCATAGAGCTTTCTACTGAGTCACATGTTCACTCAGGGGCCCCCATGCAGGCATAGGACTTGAAAAAAGAGCACTACCTTTGAATTGTTAGGAAAGGGAGGAAATCCACACTGAACAACTGAATTATGTGCTCTGTGTTCTTCCATTATTCTTTTCATAAATTATGGAAAATAAGCATTTTGAAAACACAACATGCTTCACTTACCCAAATCATGATCCTTATTATAGCTATCATTATTTCACCATGATGGAACAGAGAAAAGCACAGGGCTCTACCCCAAATCAAGCTGAAGCTGGCCCTGCCCAAAGGGCTTACAAACTAGTTAGACAGACACATAGATCTGACAGGCAGCAATGATCTATGAGCATTCAGCAGCATAAGCTCCACTGCCAGCAGCCCGGGGGGTCTCAGCTGGTCTAGGAAAGGCTTTGAAAAAGAAATATGTTTAGAATTGGAATTTAAAGGAAGAAGTAACTTGTATATGTATCAAGAAGGAGAATAAAGGAAATTCAGAAACAGGGACTCCATCTATATTATAAGTCCATGGGCAAATTAGGTTTAAGATCAAGAAAGAACAAGAAAAGACAAGAAAGGGCAAGAAATTTAGCCTCTCAGTGCCTAGGAAGCTCTGTAAGATTACAAATT